>NW_028243649.1:0-250562 GCF_964263255.1 Lissotriton vulgaris
ACGCTCGATTCCGGCTCCGCAAGCTAGTGCGTTCTGCACCCACATCCTGCTCGCAAATCCGTGATTGAACAGCCGCGGAATGTAGCCACGACCGCACTGATACTCTGGGTGTTCCTCCGGAGTCCCTGCCTGCCGGATTCCCGAAGATAGCGCCGTGCCGGGCACTGGGCTCCACGGCCGCGCTCTGAGACCGGCACCGCTCCCTGCCGTCGCGGACCCTCAGGACGGCTGCCGCCTGCTGAGACCCTGGGAATGCGATCTTCCCTGTTTCTTGGAGCCGGTACTGGGGGCTTGGGACGAAATATCAGCGCTGCACCCGAGAGCCCCGTCTCGGCGGGCCGAAGTGTTGAGGAGCGGTGTTTGCTTCCGTTCTCGCTCCCTTGGCCGACGCTGTAGCTGACCCGCGGCGGCCATTGGGCGGGTCGCCCTACGACTTGTCCCCTGCTTGCTGCGAGGCGGTGGTGTCCCCCCCCCCCCCCCCCGGTGCACCCCTCCTGTTTCGCTTGACTCCCACGACTAGCCCTAAGCTCCCTGGGTCCGATTTGGCTTCATCCTGGTGTGCAGCCCCCCCCTGGATGACCGAAATGGCGGCTGCCTCTTCCACAGCGCCGATGGTGAACTCGCCCCCTGGTATCATCTCGCTGCCCGACGGTAAACTGGAGGCTCCATTGCAACACCCGCCGAGAACGGAGCGACAGCCTAACGCTCAGAGGGAGCTGACATGCCGGGATATTGTGGATGCGCTCGTCGAACTTAGGGCGGAATGGCGGACGCTCTCTATACGGCTTGGGGGCCGGATGGACGGAGCGGCGCAACAGCTGAAGCGAGAAGGTGTGGCTGATCCTTGGCACGGTGTGCGATCGACCTTCCCAGCTGACACGGACACGGAGGAGAATGCAGAGCCGGCCGCTGCAGGTGAGGTGGCGGTTGTTTCCCGAAGCTGCGATTCCAGCACAGGATAGCTCGGGGACTTTGATGGGGATACATTGTTGCAGTTCACTGCGGAACTTGGAACTTTGTTTCTAGGATGGGTGTTGTGCTCCCGACCTTCATTGCCGCTACATATGTATCCCCTTGCATTTACTGCCTCCCGAGTGCCCTTTCTCCAGCTTTGGACCGGATTTCAAATTTGGTATTCGGGGATACTTTTTCTGCTTGTTTGCTGCTCGGCTACTGTTGCTGGACGTCCATCTTGCCCCTTCTTCCCTCCTCCTCATCGGCGGCGGCCATTTTGCTTTCAGGTACTATGTGGAACTGGCCCCCCTCGGTTGCCGAGTCTGGGGGACTCTCGCGCTCTGGCCAGGGCTGATACACTGAGCTTTGTGACCGGGACTGAAAGGTTGGCGGGGACTCGGAACGGAACACTTGCGAATATATGTTGAAATGTGCGACTTTATATGCCTCGCCCCGTCCCATATTTTACCGATGTTGCAACTGCTTTCTAGAATTTCCGGGGCGGTGGTGGATTGCATGGCGGGACTGTCCGGTAATATTTACAACTAGACTTTACTCAATGCGGTGGTGGGTTGGGACTGTTCCGGTTTCCCTTGCCTGTTTCCTCAGAATTGCTCCTCCTCTCCTACATGACGCTGATTGTTTACTCCGCAAGGCGCTAGGGTTGCAGATGGCTGGGAGTCCGGGAGATCGGCGACTGGGTGGGCTCCTCCCCGCCTCCTCCTTTTGGGAGTGGTAGATTAGCTTGTCCTTTTCTCCCTCCCTATAGTCAAAAGTGACATTTTCTTTCTTTTCATCTCTTTCTTCCTTCTTTTGGCGTTTCTTGCTGTCTCCTTTCCTCTCTTCCGACTTCTCTTCTTCCTAAATTTCGGGTTTATAGGGCGACAGGCACGCTGCTAGAGGGGGGGTAGGCCATAGCCTCTGCATGTGTGTAGGGTGGGGGGTTATAATTCCTTTTTGTTAGTTTCTATGGGACCTGTTTTATTCCTCTATGATTTCACCTTTTTGCCCATGGTAGGGAGTGCTGGGTGTTGGGTGGCAGTGGTAATGTGACTGGGTGATAGGCGCTACTCTGTAGCATGGATATTGTGTAACCATCCTGCCTGGCGGGGACTTGATTGTTGATACGCGAATTGCTTGCAATAGTTGCCAATGTCGTGTCCCACCTACATGGACCTTGTTCTTATTTTTTATTTTATTAGTACGGAACACTACGGCCTGTGCGATAGTTGCATAACAAAAAACTTTAAAATGTAACCTTCATTCATCCTGTGCCACGGTGCTGCGATATCCTCCAGTTTTTCTTCCTTTCAATGTTTGCGGTTCTGATGCAGTACTGTGTCGCCATAATGTAAGCTGTAGTGCTCAACTGAGTGTTCGTGGCCGGCCGGATGGTTGTAGGCCCGTATTTGTTAACTTTCCTCGTGCACAATAAAGGTTTTCAAAAATTAAAAAAAAACAAAAAAACACTGAAACACCAAGGAGAGGTTAGAAGGGAGAGCAGAAGGGTCTAACAGGGAAAGCGAGAAAGGACGAAATTGAGGCTGATTACAGGCAGGGAAACTGAAAGTACGGCCGGCCAGCGGCCAGCCATGAATAATTAGGGGAGGAGAAGCCGCACAGCACACGCTGGGAGAAGCCCTTTGATGTGCTGTGCGGTAGCATTAAAGTGAAAGTGCGGAATGGCGAGATACATATAAAGAAAGGCGTGGTCGCCATAAAACAAAGCACAGGTCAAAAAAAGAACTTAACTAACTGAAACAAGCGGGTGGGATGGGGAGGCAGCTATAGCATACGGAGCTTCTAAATACCTTGTAATACTCCTCGCTGTGGCAGCCTCTGCAACTTCTGCACACGCAGCTGTAACATGCCCTTCTCAGGCTACGGGAGAGGCACCTCTGGCACCGCACACGCATTTGGCTATTGTGGATCAGATCCACTGCAATTAAGTGCTGCGGCCAGCTGTGAAGGGGGGGGGGGGGGGAGCATATGTGAAAGAGAAAGCGCATCGTCCATTTCGGGAGCGCAGTGGTTTAAATCTAGTGATTAAAGGACGGCCCGCACTGAAGTAGCATAGCGCATACAGGAGTGCTGCTCAGTGCAGAAGTAAAGAAAGATGTGGTTGCTTCAAGAACAAGAAAACGATAAATGCATAATTGCACGTAGCACATAAAACCGGTTTAGGATCAGCTGTAAAAAAAAAAAAGACAACATAAAAGAAAAAAAATAAACTTAACAAAAGGAAACCAAGTTGACAACAAAAACAAAAAATACACAAGCGTTAAGAGCGGCCGGCCGGGAAACTGAAAGTACGGCCAGCCAGCCATGATTAAATTAGGGGAGGAGAAGCCGCAGAGCGCACGCTGGGTGAAGCCGTTTGATGTGCTGTGCGGCCGTGAATGCGCATGCTTGTTTGGTGACGTGATTCATGTGAACTTAATGAAAACCGCAGCGCAAGAAGCCCTTGGTTTGACGAGGATTTCGAGCACTTGAATTCTCGCTCCGCTCATTGCGCTTGCGCGCATTGATAGGTCGCGAGACCTAAAAAGTACTACAAGGTGTAGGAGTCACATGACACTATACTAGAAAGTAGTATGGTTTAATAGTAATTGATCCGGAGAAACACAAACTCTGAATTTAGAACGTAATACCATGGTTGGGGGTTCTCTTTAGTAATCAGAATTGATTTTATCCTTATCAACAACCTTTGCAACATTAGGATAATCAAAGACTAGGGGGAAAAAACATAACTCTCCAATTTATACCTTGCAGTTTGATTGCAACTCTTAGATGACAGTTAATAGCTCACTATCCTGTGTTAGGATGTTGACTTATAAACTGCAAGTAAGAAAAGGATCTCTCTGACAAAAGCAGTAGCCCATGGACCTGTTTACATTATGTGCACTTTGTGATCTGCATGGTACATGCTCTTTGCAGCAGGCACATTAAACCTCTGCGCTACCTTTTCACAAGACAAAACTTCCCCTTGACAAAACTCCATCTATCTAGGAAGAACATTAATCACCGGAGTTATCCTTAAATTTGTATTGTGATTTTAGAAACATAATATACTTGCAAGCATAAAGCACCCAGTACCTCCAGGAATGGTGCCCTTCTCCACCCATGGAAAACAATGTTGTTCAAAGAAAGACAAGTAAACAAGCAGCGCTTCACTGGCAAACTTAGTAAAGTGGAGATAATATGTTTTGGTGAATAAAATCAAATGTTTTGGTGAATAAAATCAATCTGGCCATTTTGAGACCACGCTATCTTTTATTGTATTGTAATTGCATTTTTTATAGCGCGTACTACCCCTGACGTAGCATCTAAGCACTTTTTCTGTGAGTAGCACAATACTTCGGGACCCCTAAAGGATTAACAGTAAATTAGTATAGTGAAATATGAGAAATAATCTGAGTGGCGGATATGTTAGTCAGTTATTCGGATCAAGAAGGATAGTGTAGGGATAGAAGAGGGAAAAAGGTTTGCCTTTATATAGTGCTTGCTACCCCTGAATGGGGTGTTGAAGCGCTTTTTCAGTGACTAGCGCGCTACGCCGGAACCCATAAAAGATTAGTGATGAATTAGTATAGTGAAATATGAAATTAATTTGAGTGTTGGATAGGTTAGTCTGTTACACAAACGGGAGTGGGCAGGCATTCAGTGATCTGACTGAAAGGAGTGGACATGTTTCTAAAACTGAGTCTAGCTCTTGGCCCCCATGCTGCACAGCCCTAGGAAGGGTGTATGACCAACTTACTCCCTCTCGCAATCATAGGCAGATCTACCACTTCTCCTGCTCAACCAAAGGTTGCCCAGCAGAGAGCTGGCCCAGCCCTCTCAGTAACTACTGACCTGAGGACACACCGTGCCAATTTTATCTTAGGCACTTAAGTATCCTGGGAGTTGGGGTGGGAGGTCGGTGGCTGCAGCACAAGAGCACACGTCGGCTAGGGCCCAACAGAGCTGTGTCTCCGTGCTCCAGCCCTCTGAACAAGCAAGCATAGTATTTCTGCTGGTTGACATACAAAAATAAAATGTGCTGCAGCTCACCTCTAGAGCAGTAGGTACGGAAAACAGGTCTCCTGAATGGACAATATATTTCATATATTTGAAGTGTATGTGAACATTCAGCCTATAATGTCCACATATACGGCATAGAACATAAAAGTAATTGTTAACTACCCTTTAATTAGCGTTAAATACTGCGTTAGTTACTTCCCAAAGGTACTCATTTGATCGCCCTCAGGAGAATGAAAACACGAGTTGGCACTGCAGGGGTTCAAATGTATGCTACGGACACAACAATCAGATGATTGCAGCATGTGCATAACACACTTCGCTTTCTTATCAGTAACAGAACCTATGCCCTACAGGTGGTCACTAAATCTCTAACATATGCTTGAGCCCACATAGCACGCTGCTAGGATTCAAACATGTGACATACAGATCACACCCAGTGCATTGCATCAAACACACTGACCAACTGAGCTATTCCATTCGTTTGAAAGAAAGCAGTGACTTTGATTACACAAGGATAGCAGCAGCAAGTCCCTTAACCCACTGAGATATCTTACAATCTGATGCATCTGGCGTCTCATTCAAACATTATAATAGCCGAGTGAAGGAATGATTCTATTGAGGAAATCTGTAAAGAAGTTGAAACCCATAGACTCCTTTGTCACTGTGGCCAGCACAGCTTTTCATCCCTCTGAGGTTGATTAAATAAAATCACTGAAATTGGGAAAAAAGACCCAGATTCATTACAGTGTTACATGACAAAAAATCTGGTATAGCTAAACACGCGATGAGCTTATTTAAAATTTGACGACGGGATACTACCTCAAACAAGAATTTGTAATGGAATAGTTTCAATAAGTGAGGAGGAGCAGGACATAGAGTGGGACAGAGTAAGAAAGTGGGTGTGGGCAGCTGCTGGGGTGGTGGGCAGCTGCATAGCAGGAGAAGTGGACACTGCATCTCTCCTTAGGAAGGAAATGAATCACCGAAGTTATCATTACATCTGTATTGTTGCCTTCTCCGGGCAGCAGAGGTGCAACTTGAGCCAAATGCAGGAGGGTGTGGTGGTGGGGGGGGTGGGTTTTAAAGGAGCTCCGAAAAATTTCGGGGAGGGGGGTAGAGCCGACTCTCAGCAATATGCAGAGTGACGATGCATGGGCTCAGGAGGGGGTGAAAAGCAACAAAGCCTCGTTAACACGTAATTGGCCTTTCAAACACCTGTGAAGTGCTCGGGTGCGGCTGTGTGTGTGCCCAGGCTGCCACGCACGACGGGGGTGATGGTGGGGGTGGGGGGGCAGGAACGAAGAAACGGTGTCCTTTTCCTTCTCTGCCAGTCCTGCCTCCTCGAACGGCAAGCCTTCCCAAGTCAAAAAGGAAGATCATCCTGGAGTGATTCTGAAGTCATTTGATGGCTTCAGCCAGGCTATCTCTGCAATTAACTGGGGATGTCATCCGAAGCCATCCTGAAGTCTGCCCACAGGGTTATTTATTTAAATGGGATGACTTTATCTAGAGTCATCAGAGAAACTACTCCAGGATTAGGGGCTGATTACTTCAGTGGAAAAGATGTGATGAGCTTGAACTACTGCCGGATGATCCCATGCTGATTACAGGATTAGGGTTGATTACTCCAGGATGGGTCCCTGATTACTTCAGTGAAAAACATGTGATGACCTTGTACTACTCCAGAATGACCCCATGATGATTTCAGATTAGGCTGGATTACGTCAGGATGATCCTTTGAGTATTTCAGGATGGGGCTGTATTATTACAGAATCATTTTGTGATGACTTCAAAATGAGGCTGCATTACTCATGGATGATCCAAGGATAACTTTAGTGTGTGACTGGAACCGTACTAGTTGATTAATTAATAATGGGGATGTATTACCGCAGGATGGGTTCTGGCTGTATTACTGCATGGCCGTGTCAATATGCAGAAGTATTGTTCTAGGATGACCTCCAGTAGTAATGCTTGTTTGCCATTCACAAGATGTTAAGAAATACAGTTTTATTACTTTGTTAGCAGAGCAAATAATGGTTACAAAAACAAGCATTGGCAAAGCCAATAGGTTTTGCCTTTTTGACCATGTGACTTGCCAATGTCTTTTGTCAATGGTCTGTAGTATCGGTTAAAATGAAAAAGAATTGGCAAAGTCAAATGGTCTGGCCTTTGCAAGAGCTATTGTATTTGCCAATATGTTTTAGCCATATTGTACACGAGCCTGGCTGTTCAGCACGGCTAAAAGTTAGTGGGGTAAAGAAGAGTTGCATGTTGAAAAGTGGCGTTAAGTGTTGCGTAGACTAGATTGTTGTGGAGTGGCATAAAGTGGAGTTGTGTAGGAGAGTGAAGTAAAGTGTTGTAGAATCGAGTGTCTGAGTGGTGTAGCATGGAGTAGAGCGGAGTAGTATGTTTTAGAATAGAGTGGACTAAAGTGGCATGGAGGGGGTTAGGTAGAGCGTTGTTGAGTAGTGTTGAAGAATGTTATAGCATGTAGTAGTGTTGTAGAGTGGAGTGGCAAAGAGTCGAGTAGAGGTTTATGGAGTAGAGCATCACCGAGTGGAGTATCAAAGCTTATAGTGTGTTAACGTGCAGTAGCCTAGATTGAAGCAGTGTAAAAAACAGTGGTGCAGAGTAGACTGGCGTAGAGTGCACTGGTTGAGTAGAGTGGTGTAGAGTGCATTGGCGCAGAGTAGAGCGATGTAGAGTGCAAAGTAGATTGCAGTGGTGTAAAGTAGATTGTTTCAGAGAAGAGTGGCATAGAGTGGAGTGGTGCAGGGTAGATTGCAGAGGTGTAGAGCAGAGTGGGGCAGATTGCAGTGACAGTACTGTAGAGTGCAATGGTACAGAATAGATTAGAGTGGCGTAGAGCAATGCAGATTGCAGTGACTTAGACTGCAGTCGTGCAGAGTAGCGTGGCATTCAGTTTCATAGAATGCAGTCTTGTAGAGCTGAGAATCAAGAGTGCAGGAGCGCAGAGTAAAATAGTGGTGCAGCTTAGATTGCAGTGGCGTAGAGTTCAGTGGCAGAGAGTGCAGTGTGGCAGAGTAGACTGTCAGAGTGAAGTGGTATATGGTAGATTGGTGTAAAATACATTGGCAAGAAGTCCAGGGGCCTAGAGAGGCGTTGAGAGTAGTGGTAGCAGAGTGGTGATGTCAAGTGGTGACACAAAGTGGTATTATCGAGTATAGTGGCAAAATGTAGAGTGTTGTGGAGGGGCAGAGAGTAGAGTGAGGTGCAGTGGCATAGAGTTGTAGAGAACTTAGTTTACCATCCTTCTGAGTCTGGTAAATGGAGAAATAGGAAAGCGTGTAATAGCAACAACTGTAAGATATAGCGCTTAAAAGATGGAGGTATAGTATAAAAAATGAATCATAGTTTGGCAGACCTTTAATGTAGGAAAAATCACCATATGGTACCCTAACTTCACTGTAGAATCATTTGCAATGAGAACAGCACCCTTGACACTAATAGGACTCCTTGTCTCAAAATGTGACTTCAATACAAGGCAAGGAGCCTACCTGACTCATAGCTTTATTTTAAGTCTGGTCTGTATATATATATATATATATATATATATATATATATATATATATATACACATACATATATATATACACACACACACATGACTTCATGATGGGGATGTATTACCTTAGGATTGGTTCTGGCTGTATTACTTACAGCATGACTATTTCAATATGCGGATGTATTGTTAATATATCTGGAAGAGTAATGTGTAAACCTTTGCCATACACAAGAAGTTAGGAAATCAGTAGTTTTGTAGTTCGTTTGCGGAACAGATTACTCCAACAAGCATTGGTAAACGCATTAGGTTTCACCTATGTGATCAATAATAGGCTGGTATTTTGTTGTGAGTTGTAGGTTGCTGAGTAGTTGTTCAATATGAGTTACAGAAACTGTTAAAGTGTTATGACTCATTTATGTACAAAAAGGCAAAATACTGTGTGTTACTAGTGGTTTAGTGCTGGTAAGCAATAGCAAACTTTTCAAAGAGGGAAATAACAGAGTTAATTGATGTAATAGCAATATTATGTGTTTAGTAAAGTTCTGACAACTTTTGGCCCGGTGCCACTACACCTGCTGCACCATTCAAATCATGCCCCTAATGCCGGTAAGGTAGCTGCACTTGTGACTGCCTGTTTAGTAGTCAAATATTGCAATATTTGGTGTTTGGAGGGGTTCCTAGAGCTTTGGAACCCGGTGTCACTGCACCTGCTGCACCATTGAAATGATGACCCTGTTGCCTGCAAGCTAACTGCACTTGTGGTTGCCTGTTTAGGAATAACATATAGCAATACTTGGTGTTTAGTAGGGTGCCTGGAGCTTTTGGTCCTGATGACAATGCACCTGCTGCACTATTGAAATCGTGGCCCTAGTGCTTGCTAGATAACTGCACGTGTGACTGCCTGTTTAGTAATAAAATATAGCAATATTTGGTGTTTAGTGGAGCGTAGCGTGGCATTGAGTTCATTGGAGTAGAGTGCAGTCTTGCAGAGCGTCTGAGTACAGTGGAGTGAAGCAGCACAGAGCAGAATAGTGGTGCAGAAAAGAGTGGTGAGACTTACGGCCACATGCATCAACCTATTTAGGAAGTGCAAACGGTGCGAATCGGTAAATTCGGCCGTTTGCGATTCCTTAATAAGTTTTTGGGATGCATCATGCATTTTTGTGAAATTCGCTATTTTTAGCGATTTCCAAAAATGCGATTGCTTTTAAGAAATCGCAAATTTGCGATTCCCTAAAAGCAATGCATGATTGTTTTCTAAATTGCGAATTCGCAATTAGGGGGTGCAAATTACCACGAGGGTGAACCTCGTGGTAATTTGCGAAAAAGTATTAATATGCTCAAAATAGCATTTTAAACACTGTCATGTTACAGGCACACATGTCCTTAGGACATGTGTGTGTGAAACATGCACTTTAAAATACATTTCAGGGTGCAGGGGTCCTTTGGACCCCCCCCTGCACCCATGGAATGCATTAACATTTTGCAAATCGCTAATTGAAATTCACAAAATGTCAATGACTTCCCATTAATTCCTATGGGCCTTTTGGCCCATAGGAATCAATGGGAATTGCGAAATTGCAATTTAGAATTTGCATAATATTTGCGATTCGGTAAAAATTTCGATTTTTACCGAATCGCAAATATTATGCCATTAAAATCATGCATCCCATTTTGCGATTCCTTATTTGCGATTCCCTAAAAATCGCAAATAAGGAATCGCAAAACCTTACAACGATGCATGTGGCCGCAAGAGTGCAGTATCGTAGAGTTCAGTGGCAGAAAGTGCAGAGTAGACTGTTGTAGACAACAGTGTTATATAGTAGAGTGGCGTAGAATACATTGGCATGAAATGCAGTGGTCTTAAGATGTGAGTAGAGGGGCATTGAGAACAGTGGTAGCAGAGTGTTGGTGTCAGAGTGGAAGAGTAGAGTGGTGTTATCGAATGGAATGGCGAAGCGTAGAGTGATGTGGATTGGCATTGAGTTTTAGAGCAAACTCAGTCAACCATCCTTCTGAGATTGGAACATTGAGAAAGATAAAAGAGTGTAATAGTAACAACTGCAAGACATTGCTCTTAAAAGAAGTATAGTATAAAAAATGTATACTTGGGTGATAGACATTAAATGTAAGAAATCCCCATATGGTACCCTACAGCAGAATTATTTGCATTTTGAATGGCACCCTTGACACTAACAGGACTCCCTTCCATCAAATGTGATTTCAATACAAGGCAAGGAGCCTACCTGAATCAGTTATATTCTATTGCGGGCATTAACCAAGACCAGGGTTCTCCAAAGTATGTCCTAGAAGGCAAGATCCATGCTATATTTTTTTGCATCCCCCCCCATTTAGATACATGTAGTTATATTACAAATCTGGCATTGTTCCAGCCCTCCATGACTGATTTTGAAGAACCCTGGAAAAAGCCATTTAGAATTTATTAAAATTACATATGTGACCAAGACCCCCGAGAGGTCAAAACGTATCTTTTGTTGTGCCATTAAAACCGAGAACCTGCACCCTTACAACCGGAGTGGCTCGCTTATTCTCACCGATGAAGTGAAGATCCTGTGTGTGTGTGTGTATGTATATATATATATATATATATATATATATATATATATATATATATATATATATATATTCCCTGGATGGTTCCGCTCTCCTCTTGTTTTTGGCGCTGCTGGCAAGTGTGTCGCTTCACGCGGTAGAACCAAACCGCAATGTATTCAAACTGTGTTTGCCCCCAGAGCCTCCCGGGTCCAAAACAAAAGAAGCCGCAACTGCAGTCAATCCGTTTTTCAGAAACCAGTAGATTTATTGTTCAAACCTCTACAGCATGTTTCACAGCGAAAAACCAACGCGTTTCGTGAGCTCCCCACTCACTTGATCACGGTTGTTACAAACACTGTTTGCTGAGTATCATTTAAAAGGGGAGTCCCTCCCCCCATCGGTCACATGATTCCAACCATATGTTTTTTGACACTATGGCCTTCTGGGACTCATAGTTTCTACATTACAAAATGTCATTTCATGTTATTACCACAGAAAAACAAGTTGTACACCCATTCCCTGCTGATAAACAGTTTTTAAACCTTATATTCCTTTCGTGATATTTTCATTAAGGATTTCTTTGTGTGCCAGAAAACAATAATTAGACTTTCTTTCTAAATCCCAAGCAATTGAGATCAGAATCGACTTTGCTGTAAAATAAAAGCCCTCTAGTGGGCTGACTCTTTCTTAAAGTTCTTTATACCTTACAAAAAGGACGGTTATTGTTTCCAGCATTTTAAATTCAATAATTTTCAACATAAAATTTTCAATAATAAACAATAGGGTACTTTTGTACAGGTCTTATTCCATTAGACCTACTTAGAGCCCTCTGGTGGGCTGACATTTATTAGGGTGTTAATTATTTGTCATGAGTTTTTGTGTATTAATACTCTTGAAATTTGGCCCAGATTTGGCTTCCATATATACTGTGCCGTGGTTTTATGGAGGGAAAAGTTAGTTATGGAGTACATCAAGAGAGGCTTTCATTGTTGTTAAATGTGTACATAAAGTTCCTCGGACTGGTTCAGACCGTAAGGGGTCATTGTTCGAAAGTTCAAGATATGGCGTGATTCCTTTTGGCGCAACAATTTTTCTCGATGTCCTCCCCTTTCGGTTGGGGCCAATGTTTCCAATCCTAGAAATTTCAAAAGTCGCCAATTGCCATCATGATTTGTCTCCATGTGTTTGGCCACTGCATTTCCTCTGTCTTTGTTGGTTGTGGCCCTGGTATGTTCCAAGATACGCTTCTTAAGCTCACAGATTGTGCTTCCTATATAGCACAGCTTGCACGGACATTCAATTAGGTAAACTGTGTACTGGCTTTTGCAAGTAATTAGTTCTTTAATCTTCCAAGTTTTTCCATTAGCCATTTTGATTTGTTTCATTGGTTTGGCTATCTCGCAAACTTTGCAGTTGTAGCATTTGTTGAATCCAACTGTTTTAAGCCAAGATGTTTTTTTACGGTTCATGAAATGACTATGGATCAATTGGTCTTTCAAATTTGTTGTTCTGCGGTATGTGACCACTGGGTGATCACCCATCTTTTGACCAATTGTTGGATCCAGTTTCAACAATTTCCAGTTTTTTCTGAGAATCTGGACAACTTCTTTTGCTTCTTTGCTATAATCCAGTATCAGTCTTATAGGTTCTTCCATTTCTTTTTCTTTGATTTGTGGTTTCAGACAATCTGCCCTAGATTTCTCGTTGGCTCTTTCCCAACATTTTTTCGTCAAGTTTTTTCCATATTTTCTCTTGCGGAATCTCTCCATTGTTGTTGCACTATGCTTCTCCCATTCTGTTTTTTCGCTACAGATTCGTTTAACACGGAGGAATTCACCGTATGGTATACTTGAAATTAGGGCAGGTTGATGAAACAATTGGTCAAAAGATGGGTGATCACCCAGTGGTCACATACCGCAGAACAACAAATTTGAAAGACCAATTGATCCATAGTCATTTCATGAACCGTAAAAAAACATCTTGGCTTAAAACAGTTGGATTCAACAAATGCTACAACTGCAAAGTTTGCGAGATAGCCAAACCAATGAAACAAATCAAAATGGCTAATGGAAAAACTTGGAAGATTAAAGAACTAATTACTTGCAAAAGCCAGTACACAGTTTACCTAATTGAATGTCCGTGCAAGCTGCGCTATATAGGAAGCACAATCTGTGAGCTTAAGAAGCGTATCTTGGAACATACCAGGGCCACAACCAACAAAGACAGAGGAAATGCAGTGGCCAAACACATGGAGACAAATCATGATGGCAATTGGCGACTTTTGAAATTTCTAGGATTGGAAACATTGGCCCCAAACCGAAAGGGGAGGACATCGAGAAAAATTGTTGCGCCAAAAGGAATCACGCCATATCTTGAACTTTCGAACAATGACCCCTTACGGTCTGAACCAGTCCGAGGAACTTTATGTACACATTTAACAACAATGAAAGCCTCTCTTGATGTACTCCATAACTAACTTTTCCCTCCATAAAACCACGGCACAGTATATATGGAAGCCAAATCTGGGCCAAATTTCAAGAGTATTAATACACAAAAACTCATGACAAATAATTAACACCCTAATAAATGTCAGCCCACCAGAGGGCTCTAAGTAGGTCTAATGGAATAAGACCTGTACAAAAGTACCCTATTGTTTATTATTGAAAATTTTATGTTGAAAATTATTGAATTTAAAATGCTGGAAACAATAACCGTCCATCTTTTTGTAAGGTATAAAGAACTTTAAGAAAGAGTCAGCCCACTAGAGGGCTTTTATTTTACAGCAAAGTCGATTCGGATCTCAATTGCTTGGGATTTAGAAAGAAAGTATAATGATTATTGTTTTCTGGCACACAAAGAAATCCTTAATGAAAATATCATGAAAGGAATATAAGGTTTAAAAACTGTTTATCAGCAGGGAATGGGTGTACAACTTGTTTTTCTGTGGTAATAACATGAAATGCCATTTTGTAATGTAGAAACTACGAGTCCCAGAAGGCCATAGTGTCAAAAAACATATGGTTGGAATCATGTGACCGATGGGGGGGAAGGACTCCCTTTTTAAATTATTCTCAGCAAACAGTGTTTGTAACAACCGTGATCAAGTGAGTGGGGAGCTCACGAAACGCGCTGGTTTTTCGCTGTGAAACATGCTGTAGAGGTTTGAACAATAAATCTACTGGTTTCTGAAAAACGGATTGACTGCAGTTGCGGCTTCTTTTGTTTTGGACCCAGGAGGCTCTGGGGGCAAACACAGTTTGAATATATATATATATATATATATATATATATATATATATATATATATATATATATATATACACACACACACACACACACACACACACACACACACACACACACACACACACTTCGCTACAGAGCCTTTCAGCCAACCCTTTTCATCTATTGGTCTATTATTGTGTAATTCGCATTTTCATCCATCCACTGCAGCATACAGCTTGGGACAGGACAGTGGGCCAGTCCACTACAGCCATTATCTAACTTTACTGCAAGTGGTGGCATTCTTAAGAGTCGGTGACAATATGGAAAGCTTTACCTGTTTGGTGGCAAAAAAGAGGAAATAGGTAGGAGCTAAGATTCAGATGTGTGTTAAAAAAACCGAGAAAGAGTTAGAACTATTGGCGTTGTAAATCTTTCCTACTTATGTATTATGGATTGAAGTGGATGTATGTTTTGTGTAGTGGAATTGTGTTGTGGTGGAATAATGTTTTTTTTTTGTAATTATCGAGTGTGGAATGGATGTGAGTGGAGTTGAATAGTGTGGCATGGAACAGTGTGATATAGTGAAATTAAGTTGAGTGCAATTATGTGGAGTGTTTTATGCGGATTGTTATGTGGTATAGAGTGGATTTATGTGGTAATGAGAAGTGTGAAATTAGGTGGAGTTGAATTATGTGGTGTTGAATGGTATTATGTGGATTGTAATTATGTTGCGTGGTGTGGCGTTGTATTGAGTGGTGCTGTATGGCTCAGAATGGAGTAAATTGGAGTGCAGTTGTGAAGCATTGTGTGGAGTGCAGTTGGTTGAATTAGTGTTGCATAGAGCGGAGGCGTATTGTGTGGAGTAGTGGGTTGCGTGGGTGGCGCTGCGTTGTTTGGTGCTGGATGAAGTAGTGTAGAGTGGGGTGACATTGTGCCGAATGCAATTGGGTGGAGTTGTGTAGAGTAGAGTAAAGCAGAGTGACTGGTGTAAAACAGAGTGGTGGTAAGCTACAAGTACTGGTCTCGAGTGTTCTAGCTTAAAGGAACAAATAGTGCCACAAACTGTCTAAGTAACATTACATGTAATAAGGAAAGTCCTTAAAAATAGGTGTAGTTCAAAGCCAATATTCTGAATACAAGATTTCGCGCAGAGACAGCGCACGCGTTGCCTCTGCAAGATATAAAAACATAAATGGGAGCGGTAGGAAGGAGAAGATATCAGAGCGGTAGCCAAAGACAGGGTACAGAAGGAATGAGAAGATTGAAGAGAACTGGTAACAGCAGAAATTGCAGTGCGAGAAGGGAGGATGAAGATAATTAAAAGTGGAAAGGGAATGAAGGGGAAACAGCAGACCCCAAGAGGAAACGTGAAAAGGGAGAAAAAGGAAAGTGGGCAAGAAAGGTGAGAAGTAGTTTCAGAGGGGAGAGTTGAAAGAAAGAGCACATAGAACAGAGCACGAAAGACTGGAACATTGGAAAGGAGCATGGTGAAATGGGAAGGAAGAATAAAAAATAGCGTGGAGATGGAGAAAGGACGTGTGCCTCCGTTTTATAATATGTATGTGTAGATTAGAAATAAAATAAAATTCAGGGAGGACAGGCCTATATCATTACTAGGCTTCACCTAATGCATCACTCTGTTGCCAGACACACAATCGAGATTCATTCCCTGTGACAGGGTTCTCTGCCATGAATAATATGTTTTACATTATTAGTTAACTGTCTCAGGGAAAAAATATAAAAAAGTCACCAGGAAAGGAAAAATAGGCAGAGAGAATTATGACGTTTTCATATTTTTTCCCTGAGCAAATTAACTAATAAGGTAAAATACATCAAATGACAGACAAACGGCTGTGGAATGACGACGTTAAAGGTTGATTATTGCTCTTTAAAATACTTTGTAGGGGGTTATTTGGGGCGCCATATTCTCCCAAAAGCCTGGAAATCCCCTTTGAGAAGACTCGTCAGAAGCTGTCTTCTTCGTGTTATGAGCCAGCCAATCGTCAGGTTTTAATGGGCAACTAAAACAGCTCATCCGATCTTAGCAACTTTTATGCAGAAGTACCTCAAGCACAACTTAGTTCGCAACTATTAAGTTATTTGCCCAGAATCACAGGAGCCGACGCTAGGACTCCATTTCGGGCCCTCCGTTTGAAAGTCAGCAGATGTGACCATTAGACCATACCAAAATCCCACATCCATTCTCTACCACTCATGCGTTTGTAAATAGAGTACAAAATGTATCTGTACCGATGTTGCGAAGAGAGCTCAGAAACACTGCCAATATTAAATTCCCACATTTAATGTCCAGCAGCATCCCAAAATCCCCCAAAAATTACGGGATCCTATTCTCATATCTCAGCAAAGACCACACACACCGTTAAGTTCCCTGAGAGGCGGAATCCTACCTCCAGCTCTCTCACATAAAGCACTAAATTACAGTGATGCACAATAAAGAAAGGCGCGGGCTCCCGCCTTTTAAATAAAAGCGCGGCACTTACAGATCACCCAAAAGTGGAGGGGGCGGGAAATCACACCCACCGTACTTCCAGTTCCCACGTCTCTCTCGCATCCCCAACCCCACCCAAAAAATACCACCTATATGCAGCAATGGTTTCTCTTTCCCTCTGAGCCCGACCCATTCTAAACACACTGCGATGCAGAAACACGTTACTCTTCTCTCTCCACGGCCACGGACGGACTGTACAACTCAACTTCCGCTTCCGGTCCAGCCAGGGACTGCTGCGGTATGGTTGCCAGAATCCTACCAAAACGAGCCCAAATGTAGCGCTGTGTGCTGCTCTGAGGCGGAGGGGCTGGGGCATTTATGCAGCCAGGAACTCCGGCCTGAGCTCCGAAATTCAGTGGTAATTAGTATTAGTAACTGTTTATAGTAAAATACACACTTAAACGATGTATGATTGCTGCTATATGCTTATGACGATATGCTCAATAACTTGTTATAAACTTTTACAGCGCTCAGACGCTTGAAATGGCCCGGTCAGCGCTAGTGAAAACGAAAAATTAATGCATTTTTAGGCACGGTGGTATATGACTTGTTCTCTCCCTCAAAGGGCAACTCAACATTGTTCTCTCCTAAGACCGTACCCCTCTGTTTTTCCCGAGGGCGAGGCTGTACATGTTCACCCCCCCACCCCCCCCCCCCCCCCCCCCCCCGTCGCAGCATCACACACAGACTCTTCCCTTCACTCCTTAAAAATTATCGCATTTCTGCCTCGGGAAGAAAAGTGAGCGATTCACATAAAAAGAAAAGAAGGAAAAAAAAGAAACAAAAGGAGAAAGAAGAACGGAGAAAAAAAAGACTCTTCTCCCCATCAGCTTAATTTTTTCGCCTGTTTCTGTATACATTCAAATTGACAACCTTTCTAATTGGATAAATGCAGTTCCCGTCATCATTGCTCCCCACTGTGCTGAGATAAGTTATACCACCCGTTTGAAGGTTAGGAAGTGCTATAAATTGTCTGTTTCGTGCACCGGCCCCGATTTTTAAACAAGCATCGGCAATGCATCAGGTCTCGCATTTATATGAGTTTGAGCTATTGACATTGCAAACGACAATGCCTTTTATTTTTGTTTTTAAAACATAAAAAAAGGCATTATCATTTACAAAGTCAATAGCTCAAACTCGCATAAATGCGAAACCTATTGTATTGAAAATGCTTGTTCTATCTTTTGCTGAGGGTGAAACTCTGCGGATGAGGAAAATATGCACTGGGGCCAAAGGGCCACTGGCGCCAGAGAGGGGTCGGGGCAGAGAGCAGGGAGGAAAGGAAGCAGAAACCTAGGGCAGCGTGAAGGTGAATGTGACAGAAAGTGCAGGCGGCAGAGAGCATGTGAGGGACAGGACAGTGCACAATGAACCCTGAGGGTATAAAGGGTAGAGGCAGAGATGAGAGATGTTTATACAGGGTAGAGGCAGAGAGCCGTGGGGCATAGAGGAGAGGTGAAAGAGACCCCAGGGGTAGAACAGGCGCGGAGAACAGGGGGAGGGCAGACAGGACAGGGACGGTGAGCAGAGGCAGAGAGCACGTGATGGGACAATGTACAGTGAACCCAGAGGGTATAAATGGTGAAGGCTGACAGCCAAGGGGCAGAAGGGAGAGGTGGGACCGACCCCGAGGGTAGAACTGGCACAGAGGACAGGGGCAGGGCAGACAGGACAGGGACAGTAATTAGAGACAGAGAGCACGTGAAGGGACAGTGCACAGTGAACCCTGAGGGAATAAAGGGTGGAGGCAGAGAGGAGAGATGGAAGAGACCCCAAGGGTAAAACAGGCATGGAGGACAGGGGGAGGGCAGACAGGACAGGCACAGTGGGCAGAGAGAGAAGATGCAAGAGAGTCCGAGGGCAGAATAAACAAGGAGGAACAGGGAGGAGCGGGCAGTGAGCAGAGGGCAGAGATTGAAGGAAACAGATGGCGTAAGAGTGAATGTGACAAGTAACAGAGGGCGCACAAAGGATAGAGGGCAGGGAGCACAAGGGCAGTGAGCACGAGAGTACTGTCAGAAGTGAGGATAGAGCAGAGAGCACAAGAGTACTGCAAGACGTCAGGATAGGGCAGAGAGCACAAGAGTACAGTCCGAAGTTAGGATAGGATAGGGCAGAGAGCACAAGATTACTGTCAGAAGTTAGGATAGGGCTGAGAGCACAAGAATACTGTCAGAAGTTAGGATAGGGCTGAGAGCACGAGGGTACAGTCAGAAGTCAGAATACGGCAGAGAGCACAAGAGTACTGTGAGAAGTCAGGATAGGGCAGAGAGTACTAGAGTACTGTGAGAAGTCAGGATAGGGCAGAGAGCACAGAAAAGTGAGAGGTAGAAGTGAACGTAGGTGGAGAGGGAGAGGACAAAGGACAGAACTTGAAGACTGTGGGTAGACAGTATCGGAACACAGGATGGACAGAGACGAGTGAGGGCAGAGGCGACAACAGTAGGGGGCACAATAATTGGGGCAGAGAGCCCCTCATTGCTCACCCGCTCCTGCCCCGGGGTATCTGCAGCCCCTCACTGCTTACCAGATCCTGCCCTGGGGTATGTACCACACCTCGCTGCTCACCAGCTCATGTTCCAGCGTATCTACAGCGCCTCACTGCTCATCAGCTCCTGCCTCCTGGGCTTCGCGGCGTTTGATGGCTGAAGGGCAAACCCAAGGCGGGCAGAGCCAGGGAGGGAGGAGAGAAGGTCTACGTGTAATAATGATAGCTATGTATTCAGGTGGCTTTACAATTTGAGCTAGCATATATAAAAATCAACTGTTTGCAAATAAACTGAATTTGTGTTTTGTTATCTGTATAGCACCCAGGCCTTCGAGCATCGAAGTCTCTGCTAATGCGTGCACTGTAGGACTATTTGCTGAGTTGAAAATGCAGTAATGTGTAAATGGTGCTCATTATGCAGTAAAAAGGAGATTCTGAAATCTTCCATAGGGTTGGAGGTCTCTAAAAATAAATAAACTAAAATGTTAAACATGTTCCTGAAGCAATCAACAAATCATCTGCAAATTATCATGAACAAGTCTTTTTAATTAGAAAACTATGGGGCTAGTCAAGTAATCAGACAGTCAGTTTCAAACAATCCTAAAATCACCATTAGCAATGTATCTTGTGAAGTAATCAGGTACTCGGTTTCAAGTCATCCTCAAATCACCAGGAACAGCCACACCTTGTGGAGTCATTAGATAATCATTTGCACGTCATCCTGAAATCGTCAGGGTTAATCACATCTTGTGAAGTCATCAGATGCTCATTTTTAAGTCATCTTCAAATCATCAGGCTCAGGTTTCTAAACTCTGCTGATGACTTTAAGAGCTTGATGATGTCTGATGATGTGAAAATGACTTTTAGAGTAGTTGGATGATCATCCAATAACTCTGGGATGGCTTCTAAAGTAATCCTGTTTGACCTGGGTTATCTTTGGGCCTTGGCTATTTCTGGCCCTGGGATGAGTGTTTAGCTAAAAAAGTAGGGGAACGGAATCAGTTAAATGAAAGAAGTAGGGGCACGCCGTGCCCTGCCGATCCCGCCCACTTCGACCACTGGTTGCTGCTGATACAAAGAGCCCTATCTGTTTCAAATAACTGCAAAACCCTCAGGATTATGCCTGCAGCCAAAATCTTCCTTGCTTCTGTCCGTGTGATCCTTAACAGTAAGGAATTTGGAGCTGGCATTGACTCAACATTTCTGGGAAATCTCAGATTGACCACCCTACTTAATCTCTCCGAGCAGTCTTGTTCTCTTTAAAACAACTGAAACCAATTCTCTCACAATTGGACTTTTGCTCCATAATCTAAGCCACTGCCATCTCAAACACTGACTGAGGTAGAGTTTTACGTACAGTAGAACTTCATTAGCCCTCCTTCGTTCTGCTGCTTATTTTTACAGCTAACATCAGGAAATGTAATCACTTAATCCCTGTTTTGAGACTACTTTAGTGAAGACAGATTAAATTCAAACGTGTCTGTTTGATTTATGAAGGATGGAACGACCAAGCAACTCACCTACCTTCAATCCTTACACCATAAGTTTGGTGGGGAAAACATACATACACACACACGCACACAACCGCCACCCCTCCCACCCCCCAACAATTTCGGACCGACTGCCTTTTCCAATGCCCGTTTATTCTTATGTTTCCCATAATCGTATTAAAACTGGTTACACTGATTTTCCATTGTGAATGTTTTGGAGAAATACTAGCATACATCAACACATGTTAGTAAATTATGCTGCAAAGAAATGGTACCTAACAATTTACAGTACTTTAGCAAAATGTTTTTGACTTTTTTTGTGAATATTTTATTTCGAAACCAAAGAATCGTCAATCTTGCTTTCAAGCTTCTGCAAATATTTGCATCTAATCAGACAGCATTCTGGGAGCATTATACATAGCCTAATATTGCTAAACATTGAACACTTGTGTATACATTTTTATACTGGAACCACTGTCAGTAGTGCATCAGGAGCTTACAACTTTTGCTTAGAACACCCACCCTAATAACGAAGGCTTTGCATTAATGAACCATAAATACCACTTTGAACAGCATTAACACATGGGACACCAATATTACCTTAACTGCAGCCAATGGCTTTCTCTGTGCCATAATGTGGTACTGTAAACTGCCAGCCAAAGGGTTTGTGCTACTGGGAGTTAGGCCTACTTGTCCCAAGGACAAAATATACATGAAAGCTTGTTGCCAGTGACCCAAACAATATGTCCCGGGCGGCGGACTTTAGGAATTCCACATTCCTGCTCTCTTCCAATCTTTCTATTCCCAGCAGTTTCCATGTTTTAAAAAACCCCTTCAGAGCCCCCACTTCTGCCAACTGGTCACTGCCCCACAGTGGAGTTTATCCTGTCATCTACTCCTCCCAACTCATGTGCTTTAACGCTTTTCTCCAAGCTCATATTACCGTCTGCGTGTGTGGAGGAAGCAGTTTTGCCCTGCTTCGCCGTATAGTGCTGCTAGATATCCTCTTTCACCCTTAGCCCGATGATCTGCACAAAAGGCTGTGCCTTTACGGTCAGTAAATGCCCAGTCATTAACCACTGTCAAATGTAAGAAGCTCTGGGCTGGTTATACATGAGCACACACATTTATTAACTTGTGTTGAATGTGTACGTTAGACAACTGTCATGTTTAGCCACTTATCTGCACACAAGTAGCCTGTTACAGAAGGGACCTTTCAAGGGTTGCTTCAAGGATTTGGGCTGACCTGGGGATTGCCTTATATTGTGAGTGGACATTCATAGCATAGGTCTGTAGTGCTTACTGAAAGTTACTGAAAGTCTGTGGTGCTTAAGGCAAAGAGCAGATAAAGAGTGCCAAAATAGGTAACAAAAACTAAATATCTAATGTAGAGTACCTGCATAACACATTTTGGCTGCTTACCTCGACACTGTCTATAAATAGGACTGTAAATTTCAGCTTTGGACATCTGTATTTAACTGGCTTGTTCTCCGTTAGGAAATCTATGCGCTATGCCATGTGATTTTTATATACAGATGCTATTGTCTCTTGTCTCCTTTTGGTGTCCTGTTCGAAATTAGCTGATGTATTGGTTGGTATAATAACTGTCTCACTTATATTTATCTGAATGAACTTTATTAAAAGATAACTTATGGGATAATTACATTTGGGTTTTATGTTATAGTGTACTTATAGGCTACGTTGATTTATTAATTATTGGTGCCGGTAAATCCAACCTGATACCTTTTCTGTTTAACAAAATATCTAACTAGAGTACCACAAACTAAGGGTAAAAACGTACTGGTCAATGGTGAACAGCCCAAGAAAAGATTTCCACAAATCTTGCATCACGCTGGAGAGATGCAGCATTCTAACTAAGCAGAAAATGTAGCCCATGGGTAACTAGACATGCTGAGATGAAAAATAAAGCCAACAATTCAGCCAAAAATTCATCCACAGGCAGTCCGTATCAGAAAGAGAAAAAACTGTAAAAACAGAACAGGACTCTGCCGCCAAACTTACCCGCCTGCTGCTGCCACATCCTAAGTGCTTCTACCACCGGGGCTGACATCGGCAACTCGCCGGACCCGCTCCGCGGGTCCCGCAGCGTGGTCTTAACCGCAGGTGCTGCTGCAGGTGGGGCTCATTTCCAATCGACGACCGGCAGGGCTGCGAGCAAAATGCAGGGACTCCGTGGACCAGGAGTCCCTGCGTGCCTGTAATTCATCAGCTGGGCTGCTCTCCCTGCCGGCCCCGCCCCCACCGCCAATCACCTCCCACGCTAATAAAAGACTACAGTGTACCCGCTGCGCGGGAGCGCGACCGGGAGAAGCCCGGGACAAGGGTGGGACCGTCTGTGGCGGTCCGGGGACGGAGGAGGGCGGGACGGGCCACCCCCCTTTCATCCATCGAAGTCTGCAAGGCTACCGGAAGGTAGGAGTATCTTACCATGTCAACTGATATGACTGCGCCTGCAGGGGGCACTAAAGGTACCCTTGAGAACTATTTTACCAGGGCTGCCATGGACACGGAGAAGGAGAATGTGATGGCGGAGCGAAGGATCGAGCGCCGCCGTTCCATTGAATGTTTGAAGAATAGACCCTTGCTTGACACAGTCCCTGGACTTACCTTGCCTGATACTATTCCAGATACTATAAATGAGGACCCTCTGTCCTTAGATAAGTTCCCCATGCTTCTCAGAGATACACCACCCCCATCTGATACTGTAAATACTGCACTTCCATCTGATGAGCTGGCCCCAGGCATTTCCAGCGCAGGACCTGCTGCCACCAAAGCACACTCCCTCCCACTCAGGGACTCAACAAAAAGGAAGGGCAAGATGCTCCAGGTACCGAAAGTTCCTGGTCCGCCTCCATCAAAAAGGAGAAGGAGGGGGGGCCACCGCAGAGGCATACGCTGAGTTGCTTAGAGTTCGGCAAATCCCTTAAAACTAATGTTTCAGCCGTTCCTTCAACTGAGGCCATAGTAACATCTGGTCTAGAGCCATTGACATCCGTGGTCCCGGACTCTAACATTGCAACTCCTGTTTCTGACCTATTAAGAGAAGTAAGGTCAGCAACACCCCCACTAGAAGAGGCATTGTTGTCCGGTATTCCATGTGATCCCATGGAGAATCTACTTAGGTCCTTTATGCTTCCAATACTGGACATCTTGAAAAGGGTGGAACATCGGCTTGGGAATATAGAGTCATCGTTGGGTAATAATGTGGGCTCTGGCCCTCTAACGAACTCGGCTAAGCCAGCTCCTTCACTGACGTCCATAGCCCACTCTCCAACTCAGCTAATTCCCCCAATTCTCCCTGTCCCCACTACGGTTGCCCCCAAGGGTCCTAATAAAAACATCAACAACAAAAACAATAATAAAGCAAATAATCATTTAGCTTCCACCCAATTGAGAGCGCTTGCACCACAGCAAGCGCAACAACAGGTTCACCAGCCACCTGCAGAAAAATCAGTCGCCCAACCTGTCAATGAACCCCAGAGGGGCGTGTCAAACTCCACGACTCACAACTGGCACTCAGGGAGGGGTAGGCAGAGTTGTTTGACGAATAACAAAATACAGGGCCCCCGTGCCGAATTACCACCCGATGCAGTGCCCTTCGTGGTCGTTCTCACAGGAGTCCCCCCCCCCCCCCCCCCCCCCCCCTAGAGGCTGGGAAAAGGGAGGGGTACTCACAGCTAAAAAATAAAACTATGCACTGGCTAGGACAAAACAGGCAACTCCCATATCATATCAATGGAGAGATTATCCATGTCAGGCGTCTCCCCTGGCTGGGCAACAGGGAAAAAAATCTGAATGGTGACCTCATTGTAATAAATTTCAGGGACCCTGAGGCTGTTGGCTTCATACTGAATGGGTACGAGGGTAGCAGGACCAATGCCATAGTCCCATACGATCTAACATACTTCTACCCAAGATCATTGTTGAACCGACCATTCTATCCTGGAGCACAAGCTCCTCCACAGCGCAACATGTTTATCCCATCTAATAATTGCTACACTGGGTATGTCCCGAGACCCATGCCCATTGGGAATGACCTGGGGTGGAACACGATTCATGCTAGGAACTATGGCACGCTTCCGGGGAGGCAGGATCATTCGCAGGGGAATAGGAGAATGGACCGTCTGATTCCATTCACCCCGTTAGAAACTTCCAATAGTTTTAACGTTTTCTCCAACCTCGATGAGTGCGATTGACAGCTGGATAGATCTACCCCCAGGGGACTCACCCTCCTGTCAAGGGAAAATACAGCTGCCCCTCAGGACCAGGTACCCTGCCAAGACTCTAATCAGCTGATGGCAGAGATTACCGTCACAGCCTCAAACGAGGGAATAAGTGGCGAGGACTTAATAGGACCCCCAACAATACAGCTGGCTGAAACTGAGCCCCAAGAAACAACACCCGTATCACTGAATTTGATCTCGTGGAATGTGGCGGGCCTGGGCAGCAAGCTGGATAGTGAGGAATGGGCCTCCTTTACCAATGCTAGAAGCGTATGTCTATTCCAAGAAACCTGGGCAAGAGAGGAGCACACGCGACAGGGCTTTGCAGTCTTCACAAAACCCGCAAAGTGGGGGGGTCGGGGTAGACCATCAGGAGGGCTGGCAACCTGGGTGGCTACCCACCCGGGTTGCAATGCCAAAGCCCTAAACGTAGATTCAGATGACATCCTCGCGGTCCAGATAGAATGGCCTAACTCTCATAAACTCGTAATAGTTAATGTCTATTCAAGACCTGTGCCCACATCAAGGGAGTCGAACACGATTGAAGAACTATCCGTGCTCCGAGTCAAATACCCAGTGAGCTTCCTTACTTGGTGGGAGGTGACCTAAATGTACAATTCGAGCCATTACCAGGCCTTCTTGATGGACCCTCCCTAGAGGAGGATTCAAGGTGGCTGGTACCGGCTACCATGGCCCCCCTCCCCCCCACCGCAAGGGCATGGACCCCTCTCGCCCTGCAGGTAACAGCTCTCACACTCAACCACGGCCTCAGGGCTTGCAATGGCCGCACGAAATCTGACGTCCCAAGTAAATTCACCTATAATAAAACTGGAATCGAATCCAGACTGGACTATGTGTTAGTCCAAATGTCATCTTGGTCACATATAATCGATTTCAAGATAATTGATAGATGGGACAGCGACCACTAGAACTTGAATATGCCATGCCAGGTATTGCGGACGAGGGAATGATACATTTAGGGCCAAAGTCAGGACTGGCCCTTGAGAGCAATAGAAGGAGAGTGAGGTGGGAGAAACTTGCTTCATCTGAGGATAAGCTGCCCAGACTCTACAACAAAATTACCCCAGTTTTGGAAAAGGCAGCTGCCATTGGGGACAAACCCTTGAATGAAGCTATTAGGGCTCTTTTGTGGCAAACGCACGAGGAGCTCATCAATGTAATGGAGGCAGACCTTTTTACTAAGGGGAATGATAGATGCAGCAGGACATGTAAAAAGACCTGGTATAACTCCACGTGCCGCAAGTCAAAACGCGACCTCCTGCTAGCTGTCAAAGCAGGCCGCAGCAGGGAGGAAATACGACTAAGAAGAAGGTCACATAAAAATCTTCTGGCAAATGCAAGGGTGGAGTGGGATGAAGCCCACTGGGAGAAACTCATGAGAGCTCTAGGGAGTAGGGGTTCCGGTAAATTCTGGAGAATTGTGAATCACGGTTCGGAAGATCTTCCCACAGCTATTGAGCCCAATATTGCCCCGAGCTTGTGGGAGACTCATTTTCAGTCCCTTTATGCCCCAGAGGAAGACGACTCGATGCACACCCCATATACCCTTGAGACTCCACTAGAAGGCGAACCATTTACGGTAAAAGAGGTCCGGGCAGCCATTGCAGGGCTCTCGGTGGCCAAAGCCCCTGGCCTTGATGGGATACCTGGAGACCTCTACAAACAGGAGCCGGGGATATGAGCCCCATACCTGATGCTAATATTCAATGCAGTCCTTGGAGGAATGGGGATTCCGGATACTTGGCTGGGAGCAGAGGTGGTCCCTATATTCAAAAAGGGATCCCCTCTGCTCCCGGCCAATTACCGCCCAATCAGCTTGATTGACGTTTCTCAGAAGCTCTTTGTGAGGCTGATTCTAGATAGGCTTCAGAATTGGCTAGTGGAGACCAACACGCTGAGCCCATACCAGGCGGGATTCAGGAGGGGGGTCTCAACGATTGACCAAATACTCAGGCTAAATCTCATATATTGGAAGACAGCGCTGATCGAGGGTGGCACCCTGTACACGGTATTCGTGGATCCGCGTGCCGCCTTCGATCTGGTGCCTAGATCCAAGCTATGGAAGGTCATGCACGACATAGGCACCCCAAAAGACATACTGGCTATCCTCATTAAATTGCATCAAAACAACTTTGCACAAGTCAGGTGCGGAAAAAGTGGTATACTAACTAAAAGATTCCCCGTTCGCAGAGGTGTGAGACAGGGCTGTGTGCTTGCACCGACCCTGTTTTGCCTCTTTGTGAACGGGGTAATTGAGCACCTGGCTAGGATTCCTAACATTGATGCCCCGAAAGTGTGCGGCAGCGGGGTCCCCACAATAATGTTTGCGGATGACACCCTGCTGCTGTCCAAATCCCCTATGGGCATCCAGCGGGTGCTAGATGGGTTCTTGGAATTCTGCGGGGAGAGGGGACTCGAAGTTAACCCGAAGAAAACAAAATTCATGATCTTAAACCCAATGCCGACCAATAGACCTAACCCTAGGCTAGGAGATGTGAGCCTGGAAAGGGTGAAGACGTTTGAGTACCTGGGGATAACCTTGAACCAAAACCTGACCTGGGGGGCGCACCAAGTTAAATCCACTATGAAATTAACCCAGAGGGCGGGTGGCATCCTAAGAATTGCTAGTAAATCATCCTACCGCCCGCTTGGCCCTGCAATACAAATTTACAAAGTGCAGGCCCGTGGGGCAGTTGTCTACGGAGGAGAGCTCTGGGGCCATATACCTTCTCAAAGCCTCCTAACTGCCGAAAACAAGTTCCTTAGGCAGTTAGCAATCCTCCCTCAAAGCACACCACTGCTCCCTTTAAGACTGGACTTGGGCGTAAGGCCAATAACAGAGGAACTCGGCCTCAAACCACTGACCTTTTGGCGCCGCCTGTGGATTAGCCAAGATCTGATAATCTACAGAGCAGAGCTCCAGGACCTGCTACTAACCCCAAAAGCAAGTAACATACCCTGGCTAAGATACATAAAGACCATGTGTGAGTCCCTTGGAATGCCAGGACTATGGACAGACCCGGAAAGAGCCAGCACTAGCATTTCAAGGAAATTTCTTTCAAAAACTTACTACGATTTTATGCTGGCGCGAGTACTTGCGAACGTCCATGCGGGATCACTAACCTCTCATTTCATCCAAAGTAAAGACACTTTTAACATGGAATGCGTCCTGAACGACATCATGCCCCCTCTAACAAGAAAACTGTACTTGCAGTGGAGGTATGGGACTCTACCTTGGAGGTCCTTTACAAAAAGATGGACGAGACAACCCAATACATCGGCATGTCCCGCATGTGATAATTCACAGGAGAATGATGTGCATGTTGTGTTCTTGTGTAGAGCATATCGGAACAGTAGGAAGCATTGGATTGTTCCCCTGCTTAAAAATCTGGGTTTCAGGCGGCTCCAACCGGCATATAGAGTCTTAAAAACTGATCTATCCCCGACAACTGTCTTTGCAATGTCAAAATTTTTAACTGCAATGTGGTTCACACGTACAAGGCTGTTAAAGGCGGCCAGGGAATAATGGTAATAGAGTCCCTTCCCAGCAACTACTACTGTTTTTTAGAAATTTGAATTGATTTTAAAATATGATTGTAATATGATTTTACTGATGTAATATTATGTGTATATCTTTTATGGTCTTGTGACCGAAATAAAGATTTGAAATGGTAATGGTAAAAATACCAGATAAGATAACAATGCGAAAGTGATGAAAATCTGTTAACATAAGCAGGGGGCACCATGGCATACCAGAGATCAGGCAAAACATAAGCAAAAGAGAATCCTTGAAGAGATATCACCTGTAAAGATGAACAGCACCTGTCTGCATTTTACAGCAATCAAACTGTACCAAAGTCATATGTAACATCAAGCTCCTTGTCTTTAATAAAATCCAGATTTTCACTTTACGGGTTAGGCATATCCCTATTTTTATAGTACAGCAATGAGGCGCAAATGATGCTACTTTTTCAGAGCCTGTGCAGAACCTAAGGGGCAGCATCCTTGATTATTCTGAATTAAAAGGCTTCAAGATGGAAGCTATCGACCCATCAGCTGTCTTCAGAATGTCAGAGCGGCTTTAACGGCTGAGTTTGCCCATATCAGTAAATATCAAGCAACAAGGGGCCAAGGAAAGGTTGAAGGAAAGACAGCAGAACTGCCAAATCCTTCCACTCTACTGGAACTTCAGAAACTTCACAAATTGGGATCAAGAAATAAAAATAATGGTAGGATTAAACGCACTAGCCAATCCCCAGCGACAAGGATATTCTTGAGAAGATGGATGGCCTTCATCATGAAATGCTCTTACAGAGCACATCTATAAAGAGATATCAGATTTATTATAGAGCACAAGTCTCTTGACTTCTGATGCACCAGGGAAAGTAAGCTGATGAAACCGTATCGGAGTTATTATTGAATAGATGGCGCTGGCACAATCACTCCTTTCTTGACTAGATCCATCACCTTCTGACCTCCTTGGGAGTTTTCTTTTGGGGAAAAAAAGAGATGCCAAGTGGGGTGTCATCACTAAAAGCGAGAAGGAAAAACATCTATACAATACTCCAGCAATCTACTCAACTCAAGTATTGGCAGTCATTTTTTTCCTCTCTGGGAGAAAACATTATTCACCATATTCTGTGCCCGCCCACCCTTACCTGAGGGAGGGAGAGAGAGACAGAGACGGAGGCTATCTGCCTGTGATCCTGAAGAAGATGCATTGCACTGGTTTTTCTACTGCTTCAAATGGCCACCTCTTCCGAAGAACAATTGACTACGACCACCCCATTTCCCCCCCCCAAAAAAAACCCTACCTGCTGCCACCTTTGAGCCAAGCCAGAAATGCATCATTAAAAGTCATCATACATTGATAATTTGGCGTTTTCAAAGAAAGCAAAAAACGATTTAGAGATTACCTAAACAAACTGATCTCTGAAAAATAGGTGAGCAGATTACTCAATCTGGGAAGGAGGCAGTGTATCTGCAGTCTTGCTATAGCAGTCCATGAGCACAGATTTCTTGCACTCCGCAGTAGGTGTGGTGATAGTATCTCCTGAAACGCACACCGCTCTATAGGCCCATCTCTCAGGGTAATGATATCAATGGCTTGGGGAGGACAAGGTCAGCTCTTGCATATCCCGAAGTCTTATCAGTGGCCCCAGGACAGCTAAAGGTGACCTAGGCAATGCTTCATGGCATGATCAATGCCCTTAGGTCCCTTCTTTGCGCTTAAATGTAACAAGACCTGGTTAGGGTTAGTCTTTAGACTAAGAGGCTTAACTTTAATTTTATGCCTTAAACCGTGGTGTAGATATAAGGTCTTTGTCTAGAGGTTACGATAACCAGTACTTACTGAACCAGGTAACATGTTGAATGGGAAATCAATCCCTAGATTTCGGATGCTGAAATTCGGCAACGCTGAAAAGGGGCTCACCACGGAGGTCTGAGATAATGGAGGATGAGGGAAGGAGAAGAGCTTCAACGGTTTTGGGGCCAGGTATGGTCCGTTAGAAGTCCCTGTCAAAAGAATACTTATCACCCGCCACCCCACTGGTCACTTGGGGAGAGTAGGTTAGTTCCTCATGTATTGTCCAAGTCATTGGCAGACCTCTGACTGCCCAGAGGGAAGAATGAATCCTGTAGCCTTTTGGCACAAGCTCAGGGATGGACCGTAGCCCTAAAGGGTATAGTCTTTGAGGAGGACATGTATATGTGCTTCCACCCAACCTTACCAGAAGATAATGGCCCTTTGGATGTCTGAAAACTCGTTGGTAACGGGCAGCTCTTGCTGCTAAGGCTGTGGGTTTCCTTTACAAGCAACTGGCCACACATCCATAATTGAATGTGAAGTCTGGCAGGGATTTACTGCCAAGAAGACCCCAGGCATTCCAAGGCAGGTTCAAAGGAGTATTTAAGCCTAAATGATTAATCTGCAACAATATCCAGGTCTTGGTCGCTAGATTTGCTAATGAAGTAGTCTGGAGGGTAGCTCCAGAGATTAATCTAGTCAGACATCACCATTACAAACCTTTAAAAAAAAAACAAGATCTGAAAGGATACAACACCTAAGAACCGGGTCTTAGACCACTGTTGACTAAACAGGATACTAACTCTTTTATCTTCTTTAGTTTATTATACACTTAGTTTGCCAGTTGTTAGAATTGGGGGTCTCTAGTTGGCGGTATACACCTTTTACAACTACCTACCATTACAACGCAACTTTTACAACGCATACCATTACAACGCATTGCGCTGGGGGGCGCTCTAGGATAGGGAATAAGTTTAATTTACTATCCAACACCTTCCCTAGTGTCCACGGGGACTGGAGTTGGAATAGTAAATTATACTTACTACTATCCAGCACCTCTAAGCGCTATGCGTTGTAATGGTATGCGTTGTAATGGTCGCGTTGTAATGGTAGGTAGTTGTAATGGTATGCGTTGTAACGTCATACATCCCTAGTTGGCAGAGGTGGGTACCTTTGACCAAATAGGGACCCTTACTTCTAGTCAGGGTAAAGGGGCACACACTGTTGATTATCCCTGCTCACCCCCTCGGTAGCTTGGCATGAGCAGACAGGCTTATCCCCAAGGCAATGCGTAAAGTATTTTGCACCAACACCCACAATAACAGTGTGAAACACCACACAGGTAGTTATCAAAAATAGACTCTTTATCTCAAATTCAGGCAGGACCAAAAATCAACAAGCAAGGCCAACATACACAATAAACTTCTGTTGCAATTGAAAAGGTAAGGGTTCTCTGGTAACCAAACAAAAACGATGTCTGGTAGTGTTTTCTTAACGGATAGTTCACTTGTCTTGCAAAAAGAACACAATCCCAGCAAAAAGGGGGAGGGGGAGAGGGGGCCTCCGTTCCAAATGATAAGGCAGTCTCTGTATCCTGGTATGGCAGTGTGTATGGTAATGCGGTCCGTGACTTTTAAAAACGGGACTCCCAACTTTACGCAAGCCTCATCTGCCTCTCCTATACGCACAGGAAACAGTCCTTGCATGCTGCCGATAGGCTCCTCTCAAGGCCTCCCCACCCTGGGTAGGTAAAACCTGCTCCCTGGCCCCACTCGCAGTCCCCTCTCCCCGCGCCGACTAATAGATTCTAAGCTGCAGGCAGTTTACCTTGGCGTGCGGGGAAGGAGGAGGCCGCCACTGCGTGTGAGCTTCCGGTGGTACAGTTTCCCTGGCGTCTTCGGGTGAACGCAACTCCCTCGAGGGTTGAAGATGAGCGTTGGGCCTTCACAAGCGCTGGGCCAATCCCAGCGCGATGTCGCAGGCGAGCCCCCGCCACGTGACACTTCTCCCGGCGGGGCCCAATCGGAGCGCGGCTCCTTAGTCGAGCCTCCGGGGATGCACCAATGAGGGCGCAGCTTCTCCAGTCGAGCCTCCCGCAATTAGCCAATGACAGCGCGGCCTCCCTGATGACGACAGCGGCCCGGGGCCGATGGCGGTGGGTTTCTCGGGCTGTTCTTTGTCCTGGAAAGCGGCGGTGAATTGTAGACCTGGCGATTCGGGCACAGCAGCCCTCCCCACAGGGTGCAGGTTGCAGGCAGGCCGCCCACGACGTTACCAAGTCACTCGGGGGAATTACTCACGGGGGAGGCCCAGCAATCCCACGGCCGGCGTCAGTTGTGTGCCGATGAGCACACCGATCCTCCCACACTGCAGGCAGTTAGGAATAAAGCACACAGGGCAAATAAAAGACGTTTCTTACAGCGTCTTGGTTTTTCTTGGGAACTTTTTAACCCTGTGTTCCAGGAACAGGAGGCCATCTCTTATCGGGCCCTTGGAGACTCTAAGCATACACAGCAAAGTCTTGGTTGCAAGCAGGTGGGGGAAGCACAGCACACGGCAAAGTCCCTTCTTCTCTCTTTTAGTTGAAGCAGCAAAACAGCAGGTCAGTCCCAGAGCACACAGCAAGGGTAGTCTTCCTTAGTTCCTCCAGCTGTTCTTCTTCCGCAGAGGTTCCTCTTGATTGTAGAAGTCTGATTTTCAAGGGGTCTCTGTCGTACTTTTATACCCTTAAAGTCTTTGTTCTTCATGTGTTGGGGGTTCTGGACCCAGTTCAAACCAGTCCTGGGGGCACTCTGCCAGTGCACAACTTCTTCCTTTGAGACAGGTGGCCAGGGTCCTCAGACGCCCAACAGGAGGTGGAGCCAGTCTTTTGTGGAGGCAGGCAAAGCCCAACTCAGCTACAGGGATTTCCCCACCCACCTCTCTAAATGCAGATGGGCCTATTCAGCATAGAACTACACACCCAGACTCCTGGAGCCAAGACCCCTCACCAGCCCCTGTCACTCCCCACAGTCAGTCAATCCAGAACCAGGCAGAGACACACAGGAAGGTTTGAACAGAGAAACAGCAGCTTTCTAAAAGTGCCATTTCTAAACGCAGGATTTAAAAACCATCTTCACAAAAAGATGTGTTCTTAAAGTCTGAATTCAAGGGTACCAGATTTCATGTCCCCATTTTGTTCCTATGGGCAGATAGGCTGGTATAATGGTACACAGCCTTCCCCATTCTATCCTATGGGCAAGATGGCCTCCCAATAGTGAACAAACGAAATAGGCTGTATTTCACTATTAGGACATGTTACACAGATCAGTACATGTCCTATCTTTCACCTGCACTGCCTCCTGCCCAGGGGGGTACCTTAGGCCTACTATAGGGGTGTTCTATGTGCACAGAAAGGGAAGGGTAGGGCTTGGCAAGTGTGGGCACTTGCCAGGACGGCATGGTAGTTCACAGACTGCACCCAGGCACTGCGGTGGCAGGCCTGAGACACCATTTTAGGGCTACCCATGTGGTGGCACAATCAGTGCTGCAGGCCCACTAGTAGCATTTGTTATCACCAGCCCTGGCACACTTTGTACACTTTACTAGGGACTTGGTGACACAAATAAGGCAATCATGGATAACCAATCATAAAAACAATTTACTCAGGGAGCACTTGCACTTTGACACTGAACAGCAGTGGCAAAGTGCCCAAAGCATCTAAACCAGCAAAAACGAAACCCAGCACAGCATCAAAAATACAGGAGGTAGAGGCAAAAAGATAAGGGGAAACCATGCCAAAGATGCCAGGTCTAACAGTGCTTCGATCAAGGGGCCATCGGTCATCTATCCCTTTGGCAGCGGGTGTTCAACCTGATATACACCTGTGGCCCCGCTATCCTTCCCTTTTTTATTTTGTATCTGGTGTGAGGCTTTTGAGACGATGTACCACCGTCTGCACTTAGCAAGACAAATTTCCCTTAGAACAGTACTGCTGTCTTTGCAGGACTAGAGTGCTAAATCGAGAGCCTCCTGGGAGATTTGGCGTGGACAGTTTTACTGCAACCAGGATGGCTACTTGCATGAGTTATATCATAGCATGCGAGGCTTCTCCGTGTGCTGACAGAGACATGGGGAGACCTGACTCACGAGCCGACCACGCATATGCTCATACAGTACCTACATGTGATGGGCGATGGTTCCCATTTGGTGCACTGGCTGGCACAGGCGCTGAACTATCATTCTCAATTCTCCTCCCAACGACTGAGAGAGAAGTGGACGGCCGACCGGGGTAGTGAATGGACGGACAAACAGTGGGCCGCAGTACTGGCTGGCGCAAGGAACATTCCTCGCAAGGCGAGATTTAAGATCATCCAATATTACATTATACACCGTGCATATTTATCCCCGGACAAACTGAACCGCTACTTTGGCCTCACCTCTTCAGCATGCCCCAGGTGCGGACTCCTGAACTCGGACCTGCTACACGCACTCTGGAGTTGCACTCACCTCACCATGTACTGGTCGGCGGTCACTGACACGTTAGCGACGGCCACGGGCGATACCCTCCCCAAGACGTGGGAAGTATGCCTGCTGGGACTCTACAAAAGAACCAAGCAGACCAAACTACAGGCACGTTTCTGGGACCTGGGGCTCATTACGGCTAAGCGACTCATCACGAAACGCTGGAAGAATAATGCCCCCCCCCCCCCCCCGCGACCTGCAGACTGGCGTCGCTCATTTGACAACTGGGCTTGCGCAGAGAGCGTGACTTTACACAGTGAAGAGACGGCGGGCCTTCGTATGTACCCGATTGCCCAAGAGTGGGACACTACCCTGACTGCATACCATCGGGCTTGCACCCAGGCTGGTATTACGTGACCGCCTCGACACGGAGCGGTGAGAGACAAGTCGTCCTCCGCCCCAGCATGACGCTCCCCCTCCCCAACCGTTGGGGTAACGCCCAACAAAGTCTACTTGCTATCATTCCCTCCCACCGCCTTGCGGCCGCAGCAACCCTCAATCCACGGCCACTCCCGCCCCCACACAGTCCATATATGGCGTCACAAACGCCGTTAGGGTCACTGATACACTACTGTACACGCTAACACTAGTCCGATTGTTGTTGAAGTGTTTTCCCTCCTCTTTTCGTTATTTCCCTATTGTTTCTCTTGGTTGGCAGTTAGCTTGTTTCTGCTGTGCTCACGATGATGTTAATTTTCCCCGCCCCGTTTACCCTTTCTACAATGTTTATTGAATACTGCCACGATCACAAGACTTTAGCCTAGTGACCCATATGGTAATGTGGCATATGATTCCTGTCTTTGACTTCATCCGTGTCAACCAGGGAACGCAGCCTAGGACAAACGTTGTTCTGTAGTAGGGGATCTCTGTGTATAGTCATAATCTAGTGAATAGTCCCGCCCATGTGCGCGGACCCCGGAGCAATCAAAAAATAATCTCTTAAGCTGTCAAAACATGCAGACCTGCATAGACACTTAAGAGAGAATTTAAAGACAGATAATGCAGCCTATATCCACAGGCTACACTGTCCAATACTTCAACTGGAAATTCCACCAAAAACCACAAGAGCACAGCCTGTCCAGGGTTTTCCACAGAGAAAAACCTTGCTTTGAACAGCAAAACCCTCTGGAATGATAGAGAGGAAGGAGTGGACAGACAAGCCACATAGGCTGCCATTATGTGGCTCAAAACAGGATACTGTGCCTTTAAGAGAACTTCCCAGAAGCCTCACAGTATCCCAGAATGCAGTGCAGGTCCCTTTCACCTTCAGTTCTTTTTTCCGGCTCCTGCTAGCAGGACCCTGGAGCATTAGCTCTTCTTTTCTGAGCTTTTTCTATACTATTTTTGTGATATTTTTGGATTTTTGTAGCTTCACTCGACGTCTTTGGACTTTATCTGTATTCTGCTGTAGTTTTTTGGCAGAATTTCTGCAATCTTTTTGTCTTTAGACTATTTCTAGTCTGACATGTGCTTTGTCTGCAGCTGAACTGAAGGCCAAAGCTGAAGCTCATAGGGTTTGTACTCTGTGCTTGCCTGTGTCTTTGGACACCTGTCTTCTCTGTACCTTCTTTTCTAGGGGGCTTCGGCTTCCAGGTTTCAAACAGAGGAGTTTGAAGGCATCTTCAGCCTCTGGGTGAGGTGAGGGTAGGTCCTCAACCGAGTCCCATGCTGTAATCTCTGGGGTTATCCCCAGTAAGGGCACGTCTGAGCTATGACGCGGTTCCAGTCGGCACGTGGAGTGCCTGGACGTCATGGAGTGCCTCGACGTCGACGCCATGGAGTGCCTCGACGTCGACGCCATGGAGTGCCTCGACGTCGACGCCATGGAGTGCCTCGACGTCGACGCCATGGAGTGCCTCGACGTCGACGCCATGGAGTGCCTCGACGTCGACGCCATGGAGTACCTCGACGTCGACGTCCTGGAGTACCTCGACGTCGACGTCCTGGAGTACCTCGACGTCGACGTCCTGGAGTACCTCGACGTCGACGTCCTGGAGTACCTCGACGTCGACGTCCTGGAGTACCTCGACGTCGACGTCCTGGAGTACCTCGACGTCGACGTCATGGAGTACCTCGACGTCGACGTCATGGATTACCTCGACGTCGACGTCATGGATTACCTCGACCTCGACGTCATGGATTACCTCGACGTCGACGTCATGGATTACCTCGACGTCGACGTCATGGAGTACCTCGACATCGACGTCATGAAGTGCCTCGACGTCATGAGGTGCCTCGACGTCATGAAGGGCCTCGAGCATGGGGTGTCTCGACGTCGACGTCATGGAGTGTCTCGACGTCGACGTCATGGAGTGTGTCGACGTCATGGAGTGTCTCGACGTCGACGTCATGGAGTGTCTCGACGTCGACGTCATGGAGTGTCTCGACGTCGACGTCATGGAGTGTCTCGACGTCATGGAGTGTCTCGACGTCGACGTCATGGAGTGTCTCGACGTCATGGAGTGTCTCTATGTCATGGAGTACCTCGACGTCATGGGGTTCCCCGACGTCATGGGGTGCCTCGACGTCATGGAGCGGTGATGCTCGACGTCATGGAGCGGTGATGCTCGACGTCATGGAGCGGTGATGCTCGACGTCATGGAGCGGTGATGCTCGACGTCATGGAGCAGGGATGCTCGACGTCATGGGGCAGGGATGCTCGACGTCATGGGACAGTGAGGCTAGACGTCATGGAGCGGTGAGGCTCAACGTCATGGAGCAGTGATGCTCCTTTTGGGGCATTGGTCACTTGGGCTCTGCCCTCTTCCGTTGGGTCAGGACGTCACCGTTGGGGATGGCTCGGCGTTTCCTTGGTTGACACCTAGTGACATTTTGACGTCTGAGTGTTGGTTGTCATAGAGACAGTCACTGTCTTAGTGATGGTGACGTGGTAGTGAGGTCGGCGTCATGGGTTACAGCCGCAGAGTACTGCCGGCTCTTGACGCCTGGGTCTGGTTCCAGGCCTCGCTCCTTGGTGAGCCTCCCGTCGTAGAGGGGACTTTGTGTTCCCGGCACCTTCCACTCACGACGCAGAGCAGTTGATCAGCGTCGAGGAACCCTTCTGATGGGGAGTTTGTGGTTACTCACCACGTGTACACGAGGGACGTTTGTCCTTTTGCTTAGTTTTGAGTGCTTGCATGCCTGCACGTCTGCTAGGTCGCCTCCTGCTCAACCACTACTGGTGAGACCACCGGGGATGTTTCAGAATCCCCTCGGTTCCCTCTTCCGTCCACCCCCCCAGGGGCCTTTTGCCCCTCAGTCTGCGAACCTCCGTGCCTTGATGCCAGGGATGCGTCTGCCATGAGTACGGGGAGTCCCTCTCCGACTCTTTACTGGTTGGCGGGTCTTACCTTTCGTCCACTACCGCCTGGCAGGAGGTTCTGGCTCCGACCGTGCTCCTGACTTGGTGGCAGGGGTGGCGGCATGTAGGCCTCGCACTGTGGCCCGCGGTTGTTGGACCGCTGTTGTGAGATCCCTCTGTGGGGGGGTTTTCTTCACCGATTTGTGGTTCCTCTGCCGAGAGACAGGAGGGAAGCCTTACAAGAGGTGGTCTAGTGGGCCTGATAGTTTCGGATCTAGGCATCGGTGTCGGAGCGAAGTTTTTCTCTCCTGCCGACCCCCAGGTATTGTGGGTTTGTCCTACATTGCCATACTTTTATTTGCCTGACGTCTCGGCAGCCTGCAGCTCAGCAGTGTGCTTCTACTCTCCCGTTCTTTGGGCAACCCTTGGGTTGCCATGAGAGTAGTGAGTGGCCCGCATGAAGTCTGAATCGGAGACTTTTGGACGGCTGTAGGTTTGGGGCATGGAGAACGGCCTGAGGCCTTCTGCCCTTTCTAGCGGCGTTTTTCCTCCCAGGATTTGCCGGTGGTCCCGGGCCGCCATTTGATGCTTTACAAGTATATTGTGCGCATACGCGGGAGAGCTTGTGGCTCCTCGGCGAACAAAGGCCGGCTGGGTCTAAGTCAGTCTTCGGTTCATCGGCTCTCCTCCAGCACTTCCTCCGGTCGGCTCGCGGTTTCAGCGGTGCGAGCTCTAAGCAGAGGCCGTTATCCTGTCTAGGACAAGGGCGATAGAGGACGTACCTCTGTCTCAAAAGAGGAGAGGTCTGTACTCCCGGTTCTTCTGGTTCGTGAGAAGGACAGGAACGAGTTCCGGCCCATTCTGGATTTGCGATAAGCAAACAAGTGGATTCGCAGTAGAGGAGTTTCGCATGCTGTCGTTGCATCAGGTTTATGCTCTGCTGCAACAGGGAGATTGGCTTGGTGCCATAGATCTACGGGATGCATACTCCCATGTGCTCATTGCACACAGGAAGTTCCTGCGATTCCAGGTCTGCGCCCATCATTATCAGTACACAGTACTGCCAGTCGGGCTGAAGTCTGCGCCCAGACTATTCTCGAAGTGCATGGCAGTGGTAGCTGCACGCCTGTGGAAAAACAAGGTGGCTTCTCTAACCGTGCCTGGACGATTGGTTGATCAGGGCCTCCTCCTTCTCGGAAGCTCAGGCGCACTTCAGGAGGACGTGCGTTCTCTGGAACGAGCTGGGGTTGCACATCAACATGTCCGAGTCTGTCCCCATTCCGGTCCAGTGCATACAGTACTTGGGAGCCTCCATCAATACGCTGTCAGCAAGCGTGTCTCCTTCGGTGGAGAGTCGATTATCTCCCCTTGGGAAGGCTCAGGCTCTTGTGACCGCCCCATCTACGGTAGTGGAGACGGTGTCTTCTCTACTGGGGTCGGTGGCCTCTTGTATGTTCCTCACGCCACACCCACGGCTGCTCATGAGACCTTTGCAGGAGTGCTTGGAGGATCAGTGGGATTAGAGGAAAGGATCCTTGGGCGATAAGATACGACTGTCTCTGCGTGCTCTTCAGTCTCTGAAGTGGTAGTGTTCAGCGGAGAATCTCCTAAGAGGGGTTCCCTTTCACAAGGACATTTCCACACGGACTGTCGTGACGGATGCGTCTCCCCACGGCTGGGGGGCGCTTTCCGGAGACTTGCAGATACAAGGAAGGTGGTCCCCGATGGAGTCCACGTATCACATCATTTTCTGGGAACTCAGAGCTGTTCCCTTGGCATTGAAGGCGTTTCTTCCGTCCTTCCAGACCAACTCTCTGCTTGTACAGACGGACAATTTGACCACAATGTATTACCTCAACAAGCAGGGGGGTTCGAGATCGCGCACTCTGTCGCAGGAGGCGCGGGCGATCTGGCGGCTGACTCTAACGGCTGCCCATCTGCCAGGTGTGCAGAATGCTCGGGCAGACGTGCTGAGCAGACTGATTCAGGAAAGCCATGAGTGGGTCATAAACTACGAAGTACTAGGAGAAGTCTTCGGCGAATGCCGAGACTTCGCCTCCAGGTACTGCCTGTGGGGAAGCTGGGGAATGCGTTCTGGATTAACTGGTCGAACAGCTTTCTGTACGCTTTTCCACCCTTTCCCTCGATTCCGGCGGTGTTCATCAAGCTGTCCCAGTCCAGGGCGCGGATGATCCTGATTGCCCCGGAATGGCCCAGACAGTGGTGGTTCACGGACCTGCTTCACCGGTCTCTCCGTCCTCTCATACGGAGGCCTTGCAGGCCGGACCTTCTCGCAAAGTTCAGGGGGCAGACGTTGCACCCCAACCTTTCGTCTTTGAGTTTGGCTGCATGGCTCCTGAGATAGTGTGATATGGCCATTTGAATCTACCAGAAGTTTGTATGGACATACTGAAGGAGGCTAAGCATCCTTCCACTAGGACTTCTTCTGCTTAATAGTGAAAGAAGTTTTTGCATCTGGTGCAAGTCCAAGGACCATGCCCTGTCGACGTGTAAGGAAGATGTCTTCCTTCTGTATCTTCTACGCCTGGCGCAGTCGGGCCTTAATGTCTACTCCATTACGGTTCATATTGCTGCGCTGACTGCCTACAGGAAATGCCCTTCAGACTTCCTTCTTCCAGATCCCTGTGATCAAAGATTTTTTGGAAGGCTGGAAGAAAGCATTCCCTCCTGTCTGGCTTCCTTCGCCTTCATGGGAATTGAATGTGGTGCTGTCCAGATTGATGTAGGAGCCTTTTGAACCTATTCATAGGGCTTCGTTGCAGCATCTGTCCTGGAAGGCGGCGTTCCTTGTGGCCATCACATCAGCCCGCAGGGGGAGTGGTATTCAGGCGTTGTGTTGCCAAGTATTTCATGCTGCTGAGGTTGTTACGCATACTCACCCTAAATGTCTTCCTAAGGTTCTTTCTGGTTTTCATGTCAATCAGACAATAACTTTGCCTACGTTTGTTCAGAATCCGGCATCTCCAGCGGGAAGGTCCCTACATTCCCTGGATGTTAGGAGGGTGTTGGAATTTTATCTGGCTAAAACCAGAGATATTCGTGGTTCAGATCAATTGTTTGACAATTATGAATCAGTCTGGACCGGTTTTGCTACCTCAAAACAGTCCATCTCTAGGTGGATTGTGTCCTGTACACTATTGTGTTACCAACAGACTAATACGACCTTAGGAGGTAAACCTAAGGCTCATTCCACCAGGGGCAAAGCTGCCGCGACTGCTTTGCTGCTTAATGTTCCGATTGCAGAAATCTGCATGGCCGCCACTTGGAAGACGGTCCATACCTTGGCTTAGCATTACTGTCTGGACACTGATACCAGGGCAGATGCTCAGGTTGGGCAGGCTTCGCTGCGAAATTTGTTCGCACAATAGTGGTGTTATTTCTCGTTTCTCCACCGCCGCTTTGGTGTGGGGAAGGGCTTGCCATTCTATTCACTAGATTATGACTATACACAGAGATCCCCTACTACAGAAGGAGTAGTTTCTGTCCTGTAACTCCAGTTCTGTAGTAGGGGTATCTCTGTTATAGTCATAAGCGCCCGCCCTCCTCCCCGGTGGAGAGAGATATTCATGTAAGGAATGCTACAGGTCTGGCATGTTACGCCTTCAAAAAGAACTGAAGGTGAAATGGACCTGCACTGCATTCTGGGATACTGTGAGGCTTCTGGGAAGTTCTCTTAAAGGCACAGTATCCTGTTTTGAGCCATATAATGGCAGCCTATGGGGCTTGTCTGTCCACTTCTTCCTCTCTATCATTCCAGAGGGTTTTGCTGTTCAAAGCAAGGTTTTTCTCTGTGGAAAACCCTGGACAGGCTGTGCTGTTGTGGTTTTTGGTGGAATTTCCAGTTGAAGTATTGGACAGTGTAGCCTGTGGATATAGGCTGCATTATCTGTCTTTAAATTCTCTCTTAAGTGTCTATGCAGGTCTGCATGTTTTGACAGCTTAAGAGATTATTTTTGATTGCTCCGGGGTCCGCGCACATGGGCGGGACTATTCACTAGATTATGACTATAACAGAGATACCCCTACTACAGAACTGGAGTTACAGGACAGAAACTACTCCTTGGCTTTCATGACCACCTTGGTCCTTCTGCAGTGATGAATGCTGCAGGCACTGCAACCCGAGATTTTTCCTGGAACTGATAATTGCGGACTAATGCATCTTCCCTGGCTACTGTTTATTTTCACCTATATGTGACCGACATGTCGAAAATGTTACTGGCTGGGTAATGATTGTAGTTTCTATGACATTGTATGATCTATTGGCTTATTACTTGTGAAATTAAATAAAATCTGGGACAGTTGGTCTCAAAAAAAAAAAAAAAATAGAGGCCAATCTAGGTGCAATTTCTTCAACACACTGTATGCGATGAAGCAGGGTTTCAGTCAAGCTTGGGCAAATCACATGTTTAAACAAGAGCCAAACATAGCGTATACTATTAATCAGCAGCAATCCAAATTGATCATGGGTAAACGTTAATGCATTTTCAGCTTCTGAAAAGAACAGGAGGGTGCCACTGGGACTAGCGTGTAAACAGGATTCACTAAGGCATTCACCCACTTGTAGAGAATGTGTAAAAGGTCCAAAAGTACAGGGCCACAGCTCAGGAGTCCATAGTTGCTGCCCACTACTACAACCACTGTCATATCTATATTTGGCTTGAGCCAGTTTCTCCCATCTCGGTATTGATCCCCAGAAATCAGCTTAGCATTGTTAGCTGCAGATTACTAACTGCAAATGTGACAGATGAGTTGTTTCTATGTTTTTTTAATCTGATCTGGAGTGTATATAGTAGGGAATGCATTAGTTATGGTTTTAATTTTTATATCTGTCAGATATTTTATGGCTTTATATCTGAAATAAACTTATGATCATGAGTTGTTCCTTATAGTATAAAACCGGAGACTAAAGGAATGTATGAGAATCAAGAGATTGACTTTAGATTAAAAAGGTGGGGTAACAAAGCAGAATCTTGAGCAACCACACAGATTGTAAAATAAAATGTTGAGGGTAAAGGTCAGAGGATGACTCTGAGTTCAGTCTGACAAAAAGCAAGAGAATCAGACAGGCATAAATCTAAGAAGCTAATCCCTTGAAGTTTTAGTTGCAGGTGATGGTGGTCAACAGTGTCAAATGCCATTGATAAATCAAGCAATGCCAAGGCACCGATACTGTCAACTTTGGCTGCCATCCGCCAATCATCTAATATTGGCTCGCCGTTGCTGCGACTTGGGCAGAATCCCACCTGAGCTTCATCTTGGACAAGATTATTTATTAGATGTTAAAGAACTTAGAATACGCTAATGGGGGCGAGGATGAATGTACAATGGTAAAAAGGAGGAGACTCATCTAATCATGTCTGGTTCAACAAAGGAAGAATAATGCATTGTTTTAGCTGTTTGGGAACAATGCATGCAGTGAGGAGGTTACTGATCACCGAACTAAGGTACGTAGGTTAAAAATGACATTTGAACACCTAACTAAGACATGAAAGTTAACAATGTGATGAAGAAAATGTGTAATTTTGGGGTACTGGACAAAGGTGAGCCGGATTTACACAGTATCCTTAAGCATTTTCCGGGCAATGAGAAATTTTAATTTCAGTCCTTAGGAGTAGAAAGAGAGGGCTTAAATGCAAATAGAATTATTTGCAAATTGAGTAGAGCTATTTTCTCTAGTAGAAACAGTTCTGTTAAGAAGCACGAAGCTACTTCATCAAAAAACAGTCTGAGGTGGTATTAGAGATGGTGTCAGCAAAGCAGCATCAATGAGTTAATTTGCTAATATTTTAATTTATTTTTGTTTCATTTTGTTTTTGTTTAAGATGCCCCTTTCTGCTAAGGGCCGTAACTAAAGGAAGAATTACCAAATAATTTGTTCCTCCTTGGCTTGCTATAAAATCTTACTCCTTAATTGTAGCAGTAATCAGTCTTGAATAATAAGGAAGTAATGTTACTGGATGCTGCACGAGAAGTACACTGATGATTGGTTAATTATTGCTGGCCAGCGGGACAGTGTTGAGCTTTACATTGATTAAAATTTGGCGTAGCTGTGGTTTAGTTTGTTTTGCTGGTGCTATATAAATACGTACGCCTGAGCATCTTTTTAGGAAGTAACTTCAAAGCCTCATTATTTGTTTTACTCTGCTTTAGAGAGCTCTGTTTTTGACTCTGCTCAAAATAAATGCTGTTTACCTAAGGTTGAGCTTTTTTATTCTTTCTTTAGTTTTGGCGTAAACAACCTTTTGATTTAAAAATAAGTGTGTGTGTGTGTTTGTGTGTGTATATATATATGTTTGGAGGGGGGACCGAACCAAGCAGAGTGCGGAAAAATTTGTGGTCCAATTAAATGAGAACCGTATGAATTTGGAATTTACAGCTAAAATCAGTGCCACACCCATTAAGTTCCATAATGTACAAATTTATGTCAATAACAACACACTAGACTCCAAATTGCATCGTAAATCCACTGAAGGCAACTCCATTCCACACGCATCAAGTTTTCACCCAAAGCACCTGATCGACAGCATCCCGTATGGGGAGATGCTACGTTTACGTTGACTATGTAGCCTAGAAAGGGATTTGATCCTATATCAACAAGAGGCCAAAAAAATATTTAGAGAGAGGGGTTATAAGGAGAGAACAATCGATCAAGCTATAGCCAAGGCAAATGGGCAACCCAGAGAATTGGTCCTATGTGGGGAGACTGAGTCGGTTGAGGGACAACAGGATCCCTTGAATGTCAGTGAAACCGATAAGATAGATGTGAGGCTGATCACTACCTTTAAAAACAGGAGAAAGCCATGAGATCCATTCTAAAGAAATAATGGCCAATAATACTTACAGACTCTACGTTGGGCCCCATAGTATCGAAACAACAAGTCTAAACGTTTCGTCATGCATATTCAATGAAAGATGCACTTGTTAGAAGTAGCCCTTAATTGATTACTAAAACAAACTGGTTGTCGGGCAAGGAAGGTGAAGAACCATTTATACCTACTTACTGGGTCTCGGTGGCGGGGGAACCGCCCAAGTCTTCCATACCCTCCTTGTATAGAAAAAGGAGACAAGGAGCCTTCGTCTGCAGGAGGAACCAAGTTTTATTCGAATAGCCCGGGCTATGGACCAGAGTCCCGAGCTCGTCGGAGACAAGACAGAGGAGGCTGCTGCTTCACTCCGCAGCTTACATGCCTTATATACACATTTTCCACCTTAAGAAACCAGTTTGGATGGGGGCCTGGCGCCTCCGAGTCAGAATGCAGCTACGCCATTCTTTGTTCAGGCAGGACGGTGCCGCAACAGATGGTACAAAAGATTACGGACAGATCTTGCAAAACAGGATATGTACGTGAGAGAACAGACAGTTCTTGAACAACAGGATATGTGAAAGAAACTAGTTCTGGGACGGTGGTGTGACCAAGTTTTGCGAAACAGGGTGGGTGTGTGCAGGAGTTCAGTCCGAGGGTAGTGAGGCCAATTCTTTGTTCCCTTTTTTCGAAATTGGCTCGACCACAAGGAGCATGAAGGGCAGGGTGGTCATGACAGTTAGAATTTCATCAGACATCAGCAGAATCGACCAGGAGAGTCGTGCAGAGAGGTTTGACACGAAATGTCAATGCAAAAATAATGGAGTCCTGACACAAAATAAATGCCGACAAGAATGTCACTTTTCCTCAAAGGGGTTCTATAAATGCAGTACATGTAGGGCATGTCGATTTGGGATCAACACTACCCAAGTTACCACACCATTCCGTCACAAACCTGTGGTTTTAAAAAAATGATGCTACTGCTCGATGGAGTATGCGGTATATGTGTTGTGGAATGCACCTGTAGGCTTAGGTATGTAGGAAATACCAAGCTCCAGGTGCATTTGAGAAGATTACAACACCGGAGGGCCATTGTCAACTCTGACCCTTGTTGTTCAGTGGCTCGCCATTTTAAACAATTTCGTAATAATAATTTAAGCCAATTAAAGTATTTTGTTATTGGTGACGTCTCGGTTTTAAGAAGATGTGGCAATCCGGAAAAACTATTACGACAGCTAGAAACCCGATACATATTAGAACTTGATCCCGCAAAAGGTCTTAATGTCCGCTAGGATTTGCACAATTATTTATAATAACTGACTATCAATGGCCTTTATATATAATCCATTTTGAATAAGAATACTCTACGATCATTGTGAATCTGTTGGGTAATGATACAGGAAGATATTCAATTCCACATTATGCCAAATATCCATGGGCAATTGTCTGGTAGAGGAGAGAGTATTGAGCATTTTAACTACAGCTGCTGAAGTATCTTTATATTTTTAATTTTATCGTGATTATTAATATTATTTTAGATGGCACTAGCACTTTATCTATAAGCACTTTATATAGTTTGCACTTTAATTAAGAAGTCACAGCGTGGACATATGATTAACATCATATTATGAAGCATTGGAATGTGTAAGTTGTACTCAAGAATTAGATGTGATTTGGTGAACTACATCAAGATTGTATGGTTTTATTTTCGAGTTTCGATTAAAATTACAGAATAAATTAAAAAATTCACAAGAAGTTTAAAAAAAAATCAAAGAAGATTTCATGTTTATCAATATGACAAGCATATAAACAAATCGTATATTGATTTTCACATATGATTACAATAACTAAACAACATGTTTTAATTGTGTACTAAGCAGTGAGATATAGTTAAAACAAGGTTTTTAGTGTTCTTGTATTGTACAAATCACAATGGTTTGTAAGTCCTGAGGGATGTGCTGTCTGTTTATTATGTCCACAAATTCATGCAAATGAGCAATAATCACGTGGTGAACAAGTTGTATACAAAAAAGTAGAAAGATGATGCAGCATACATGTGAGCAAGGCCACGGACGACGGACGATTAGCGTCATGGACATGTAAATAGTACAGAAATAAAAGCACACATAAATCTGAGTCTGTGCCCGACTGTTTGTGTGACGACGATCTCTGGATTGGAGATATATATATATATATATATATATATATATATAATATACTTGCTAGTATGGGCTTTCAGTCAACTCTCTTCATCCATTAGTCTGTATAATTCACATTTTTGTTCGGCTCACCACAGCAGAGGCAGTGGTTCAGCCGACTTCAAACATTGGCTTACTGTGAGTGATGACAATCTGCTATGCACAATGTACAAGTACACACAACAATAGTCCCCTTGTACAATTTTACAAAAAACATTTATAGACACTGCAAATATTGGCAAAGCAAAAAGTAGATAGTCAACAACAGCTCTTTTGGCTTTGCCAATGCTTGTTTTTTTATCTCTTTGGGGGGTTAGCCAGTGCTAAAGGGAGACCAGATCCTATTGGAGAGTGTCACCTTTGCACATGAACATAGAATGTCTGAAATTACAGTCACATTTGGAATATATGCTCTTTTATCGTTGATTGAGGAACATTTGTTTGTTTACATTGTTTCGACAGTGTATTTGCTTCATAGTCGCAACATTTGTATGTTGAATTTTTATGGTACTCTACTTTAGCTTGAACTGCAACACTTCTGTTTTGCATTGTTGAATATGATTTAAAACTGCCCATGTCTAGATTGCATTGCCTGGAGTGGTTACATTGAAATATTTCTGTGTTGTATTTGTTGTGGCTGAAGATGGTATATTTCTCGATTGGATATTATGATAGTCTTTGGTCTGGTTTTAGTTAGAACATTCACATGTTCTATTGCTATGATTCTTATAAGTAGTGTGGCCTTGTTTGAGTTGAATTATAACTTGTCCAGGTTACTTGCCTCTTCTGTGTTGCATTGTAATGGTAGACTGCCTTAGTTTGTGCTGGAATGTTTCAGATTTACAATTCAGTAATTCACATTTTCATAATATATTTCATATAGGCATCTTTCATTTTCATTAATAATATAAAATTCATTTTTAGATTTTATCAAAAGGAGAATTGCAGGTTTCTGAAAAAGAAAGAAGCACCCAGTTGGATCAGATGTTCCGAGATATTGCCTCCATTGTGGCAGACAAATGTGTTAACCCTGAAACGAAGAGACCATACACAGTCAGTTTAATTGAACGAGCAATGAAGGATATTCACTATTCAGTTAAAGCCACCAAGAGCACCAAGCAGCAGGTTTGTATGCAAAAACAGCAACAGTCATAATTTCAGTAAGTTGTCATCAATGTGAAATTAATGATTTGGCTGACACGGATGCCTATTCCTGTTAAGGTGTAGAATGATGAATGCCTAAAGTTGTATTATTACTTGGTTACTGTTTAAGAAAAATCAGGTACTTTTCTTGTTCTCTTAATTAATAATGACTAAACTAATAAACACTTTGTCTAGGTGCTTGAAGGACAACGGAAACCAACCACCACCACTGGCAGAAAAGTCAACTATTTACTATTTCTTTAAATTGGCGAGTTGTACACATATTTTTGCTGGAGGAAAATAGCTATCAATTGATGCAGCACCTCACAGGAAAGCATGGCTGTCACCACCAGAGTCTCAAACTTGACTCTTCTGTCAACAGATATTTAGTAGCATTTGGGTTAGTAGCTAGTAGTAATATTTCTTAAACTTCCAGGTTGTGATGTAATTTTAGTGTACACCTTCTGATTGTTTTCTACAAAACATAACCATGCCAAGAATGCAGGCTAGTAAGATCACATGACCCACCAAGTTCAGTGCACTTAGTTTGTAGGGCACTAAAGTGGTTAGAGCAACATCCTAAACTGATTAGAAAAGTGATTTGCTCTGCTTTGAATGCAATGACCAGATATGAAATGACCTGACGAAATTGAAGCAACCGCCCTTTTATATGTGGTTTTATGACTTGGTCTGGTCATTCAACTGATTTCCTGTGACCACTACCAAAGGGGAAGTACACCTATTAGTGCTACATCTCTGTTCAAGACTAGACCCACCCGTTTATAGTCACGTTGTCTGTTATCTCTCCCATCATGGTCAAGGAGATCCAAGGAATAGTAGGCAAGCCAGGCACCCCAACCCCTTCAGGACAACCCCTACCAGTGTAGGTAACCTTTTTTGCCATCATGTATATGTCCATACCTAATTTCCAGTCCTGCAGGGTCAGGCACTCCCCTGCTGCCCACTGCCTGGCCATGTCTCTTTTCGCAACCATCAGTCCAAGAGTACAAAACAGGAGTTTTAGATCTAGGGAGATGAATGTCGTTAGGGATCCCCAGGATAATGAACTTGGGTACAAGAAGGATGGGTTTCCCAGGATCTTGCCTAGTTCCTTAGTGGTAGTCTTCCAATAACCCTGTATATGTGGGCCGTCCCATACTGTGTGCAAGAAGGTACCCTCTTCTAGTTCGTAACCCTGGCATCAAGGGTGTTGTGCCCTTCCCATTGCATGCAGCCATCCTTCCATAATACACCCTATAAGAATTTTAAACCGTATTAGACAGAGCCTCGCTTTTATCACTACCTCTCTAGGGTTCATCAGGGCAGCTTGCCAATCAAGATAAATCATTTCCCCGAAGTTTGCCACCCACTTTCCCCACGACCACTGTAAGTGGACAGGCATATTATTCAGGGTTTTATATGTCAAGGAAATTGCAACTCTTCTGAGCTCCTCAGTGAGTGGCCAACCCTCTAATGGAGCAAATTCTGGGGTGTGGTCCACCTGTACTCCCTCAGCCTGCCAGGCATGCCGGAGCTGCACGTATTTCCATATCTGGTTATCTTGCAGCTCATATTCATGCTGCAGCTCTAATAACGATGTTATGTCTCCACCACTCAACAGGTGCCCTAACTTGGATATCTCGATTAGATCCCAGGCCCCAAATCCCCTCAGTTTCTGTATCTCAGGGAGCCAGTGACCCTCCCACAAGAGTGTTTTCCTGGGTAATCCTGCGGTGCCAACCCAAGCATGTCGCCCTCCCATCTGGCAAATACCTTCGGGGGGAGGATGTTCTGTAAAATATGTTTTGTAGCATATATAACAATTTTGGGAGCAATACCATTTTGAATAAGGCTGCGCCACCCATTAGTGTAATGGGGAGGCTCTTCGATCTCTCCCAGTCTTTCCAGCACGCCGTGGCTACCCGTCCGAAAATTTGCTCGAAACAGAGGTCCTGCTTCAAAGCTATAAAGATTTCCAGATATTGTAAGCCATCTGTAGGGCACAGTAGTCGACAGGGGAGAAGTGTTCTGTCCATCTCTCTGTTTGGAAGATATAGTACTGACTTGCTCCAGTTAATCTTATAACTGGAGTAGCTGCCATACTCCTCAAAGAGCAGTGGGAGGGATTGGGATGGCTTGGTGATGTAGAGGAGGATGTCATCTGCTTAAAGCAAGATTTACTCTTCGACTACCTCCAAGTCCATGAGTTTGCACTAGGCAGGTGAACATTTCTATGGAAAGGGCAAACAGGAGAGTGGGACATGGGGCATTCCTGACCAGTACACCTTCCAATAGGAAAATCTGAGGACAATGTCCCATTGACTCTTAACAGTTGCCACCAGGTCATCATACAACAGCCCTGCCCATTTCTGAAATTTAGGACCGGATCCATAGCGCACCAGAGTCTGCTCCAGAAAGGGCCAATGCACTGCATCGAACGCCTTCTCTGCGTCTAGTGCAAGTAGGACATGAATCTCTGACTGGGTGTTAACCTCAATCATCCAGTTGTGTGCTCTTTGTAAGTTATACTGAGTTGACCGACCCGTTATAAACCCAGACTGATCTCTATGAATCAAGAGGCCAATCACCTGCAGGACCCTGGAGGCCAATATGGTGGCCAGTATCTTCACTTTGATATTTAAAAGGGAAATGGGTTGGTATGAATCACATTTGTCTCTGGGCTTGCCCTCCTTATGGATCACCACAATGAACGCCCGTCGGAAATCTGGTCGGAAGAGTACCAAGTCTTCCTGCTTCTTGGAACATGGATAAGAGGTGAATCCCCAACAGGTGTCCAGAATACTTAAAAAATTCAGCGGGTTGACAATTAGGCCCTGGGGTCTTACTGGATTTGAGCTTGGCTGTGGTGGCATGCACTACTTCTATTGCAATATCGGCGTTCAGAATTTCACTTGCCTCACTGTCTAGTACTAGGACAGCAACAAAACCCAAGATCTATGCAATATGAGTGGTATCATGGAATGGCCGTACTCTATAGAGATCGTCGCATTACAGAGCAAAAGTTTCGCAATGGCATGTTGCGTGGTATAGCAGTCCCCATTTGGCCCCACAATCTGGTGTACCCATCTGGCATCCGCCTCCTTCCTGCTCAACCACTCCAGGAGCTTCCTGGCTTTATCCCTGATCTTGCATAGTCTGTGGAGCAAGGCAAGCATCTGTTTCTTTGCTCCTACGTGCACCATAGCGTGGTATTACGCTCTCAAGAGATCCAGTTGGTGAAGCTCTGGGGAGCTTGAGTTCGGGGCCAAGACTCCTTTAGGGGCCAGCAGCCTACCCTCTATCTGCTCAAGAGATCCGTACACCCTTTGTCTGCTGGGCAATGAGATTTTGTGCAGATCCTTGGAGGACCAGCTTATAGGCCTCCCATAGCATCACTTTTGAGAGGATTGAACATTTGCTCTCTCAGAAATAACGGAGCCTATGCATTGAGTCTCCCTTGAGCCCCAGTCCTACGGACCCTTTCGCCCAGTTTCAACAGCAGTGGGAAATGGTCTGAGAGCCCACGGGTGAGATCTTCTTCTTGTAGTAGATCACTCAGGTTCACGGCCGGGGCGAAAATGTAATCCAATCGGCAGATCACTCTATGGGCCCCTGAGAAGTTAGTATAGCTCCTCCAATTAAGGGGTGTGCACCGCCTGAGGTCAAAGAGACCAAGAGCAGACACAAACAGCGAAAGTAGGTGACTGGTGCTATTGTGCCACTGCTCCTGGACCGGTCCAGCTCTTTTGCCATGATATTGTTCAAGTGAAGGTCCCCCCTCTCCCTGGCCAGAGAGTTTTGCTATTGTAGGGGGCTGAAGCCTAGGTGGTGCATGAACGCTAGTGAGAGTGATGTCTGCTCTACCCCAAAAGCCCCTCGTTCACACGTATCTTCGGATGGGTCTGACCATTGCTGTATCATTTGTAATGGAGGACACTTTTTCATCAATATGGCCACTCCCCGGGTTCCTGATGTGTACCCCACTTGTGCCAGAGTGGTATAGACCACCCCCCCCCCATCCCGGGAACCTACATTGTGTCCCCTTGAGATGCTTATTGTTAGAAAACACAATGTCAGACTGCAACTGCTTATGGTAATGAGTTACCAAGCCTCTCTTAACTTTGTCCCCCAAACTGTTAATGTTCCAGGAGAGTATGAATAGGCTTCCGGTGTGTAAAGACTAGTTAGGTGCCTTAGCTCTGCCAGTGTATGGCGAGTGTGTGCAAGTCGTCTGAGATAGTGCGTCGGCTGAAGGGTCTAGGTCTCCCTTATGTAAATCAACAAACTTCTTAATAACCCATAAACTCAACCACCCTCCCACCCCACCCCACATGAACCCCCACAAGTGAACTCTGCCATTACACAACTAGAAGTACTTTTGGGGAAATGGAGAGGTATGTAGCCCACCCCTCCCACCCACTGAACTCGGTCCCCAAAGTTCAAGAACCTAACTCCTCAGCAACCACCCCGACAACAGCGTATCACTGGCAGTTTCACTAGAGGAAACCAAAAGGAGAGAAAAAGAGTAAAGAAGAGAAGCATTCCATGCCCTTCAGGTATCATACATGTTTATGAAGCCAGTAGCTATATCGCTGCATCTGTCCCCTTTGCCATGGTCTATGAGGGGACCGAGGCAAGAGGACATTCCAGTTTGTCAAATACCACCATAGGATGTGAGGATTCTGGTCTGGACTCCGACCCTTCCTTTGTAGCTACCATGCCTGTATCTTAGTCTTATCACTCCTGCTGAGAACTGTTGTGCTGCTCCCATCCGAGAAAGAGGATATCTCTGGCCGGGCCTTGAGTCTCGTCCCCCGCCATGGGGTTTCTGGCCCCCACGGCCTGGCCTTTCTGTCCTCACTCCACGGTCTCTGTCCATCCTTTGGTCTGCCTCCTAGTATCTTCCCGGCTGCTCCCTCTGGTGTGTCAGCCAGGGACATTCTTCAAGCCATTCCCAGGCTTCCTCAGGGGATTTATAAGGAAAGGATTCTTTCCCTGATATATAACTTTGAGCTTGGCCGGGTACAGGAGCATATATTGTATTTGGAGACTGCGTAGAATAAGTTTTACCGAGTTAAATGTGCACCTCTGGCGTTTAACTTCACAAGAGTAGTCCGAGTATACTAAGTTTTAAAAGTTTTCATGGCGCATTTCCCCCTGTCTGCGGACTTAAGCAAGAATCATGTCTCTTCATGTTTGTTCAGGAATTATGCTATTACGAGTCGTGGAGGGACCCCTGGCCTAGTTTCCAAGGCGTGATGCGCCCTCTCAATGATAAAACAGGCCGAGAATCCTGGGAAATTATTCGGCAGAGCCAGGTGTCGAGGAACCATAGCATATTGGAGCCCTCCGCTCCTTCTGGGAACCCCGCAAATCTCAGATTGTTCCATCGTGCTCTATTTTCTGCATCGTCTAGCGGCCACAGCATACCTGTTGCTGTCGTGTGAACATCTGCTGCTTCGAAGTACTCTGACCGTGTCTTCCAGCTCGGAGATCCTACTTTCAGTGGCCACTCTGCCACGTTACGGAAGTCTTGGCGCACAACAAACACCTCCGACCGAACCTCACCCACACTTTCCTCCAGTGCCTCACAGGAGGCCTGAATTGCCACAAGGAGGACGGTGTTGTCCAGCATAGGTTGTCGGGGTTCCTCTGGCAGAGGGTTGATGGCCTTAGTGTAAAGATGTTAATGTTATGGGTGTCTTATATAGCGCTCGGCTACTCCAAGGAGTATCCCGGCGCTTTCTGACCCATAGCTGAAAAAGCAAGGAGAAGAAACAGAAAACAGACCTATCATTGACTATAGAGCCAAGTTTTCAGACCCTTTCTAAAAGCCAGCAGATTTGAAGTACAGCGGAGTTCAAGGGGGAGGGTGTTCCACAGCTTGGGAGCGAGATGTTTAAAAGAACGTCCCCCTATCCTAGCTTTTTTAATGATGGGGACAGTTGCCTGTCCAAGGGATTCAGATCTGAGGGATCTTGTGGGCTTATAAAAGGTAAGCCGTTTCTGAATGTAGTTAGCCCGACATCATGGAGTGCCTTATGGGCCAATGTGAGTGCCTTAAAAGCAATCCGTTTCCTGACAGGTAGCCAGTGAAGGGAAAGTAACAGATCCGAAGCTCTGGCATGGTGGGGAAGGCCAAAAATGGCCCATCCGCCGAATTTTGGACCACTTGGAGTTTTTGCAACAGGTAGTCCGGGAGACCCAAATATAAAACGTTAGAATAGTCGAGTCTAGAACAAATTAGGGCCTGAACCGTCATCTTCCTATGGACCAGAGGAAGCAAAGGGAGGAACTTGCGTAACATTTTCAGGAGACCGAAACATGTGCCAGTGAGGCCTGTGATCTGGGACTTCAGTGATAAATTGTTGTCAATTTTAACCCCAAGATTTTTAGCCACCGAGGAGGAAGATGACGAGGGAAACATATTCACCGGCCACCAATCCTGCCAAGGCGGGTCTGCCTGACACCCAAAGAAAAGCACCTCTGATTTATCAGGGTTGCACTTGAGGCTGTTTCGCTGAAACCAGTCGAAAACAGCCCCAAGACAGCCACGGATGCTCTCTCCATCAAACTCCGTACCCTTTTTACAGGTGTAGAGAAGCTGGGTGTCATCAGCGTATGATATGATCTGGGCTCCAAAAGACTCCGCCAGCACCGCCAGTGGAGTCATAAAGATGTTAAAAAGGGTCGGGCTAAGCACCGACCCTTTAGGGACTCCGACCTCCAAAGGCGGTACTTCGGCAGAGTACGGGGGAGCCCAGACCACCTGTTGACGACCCGCTAGATAAGATCTGAACAGCTCAACACCGTCCCTCTTAAACCGATCTCATAGAGTCTACTAAGGAGACCCTTGTGAGGGACGGTGTCGAAGGCCGCCGACAAGTCTAGCATCACCAGCATAGCTCTTCCACCTGAGTCAAGAACTTCCTTGATGGCTTCATTTACCTCCAAGAGAGCGGTCTCAGTGCTCAGATTGGAGCGAAAGCCTGACTGGGTGGAGTGAAGCAGACCATGACTTTCCAGGAAAGTGGAGAGCACAGAGTGGACGTGCTTTTCCACAATCTTTGCCAAACCCGGTAGGAGAGATATTGGCCTATAATTTGAATGATTCTCAGGATCAAGACCAGGCTTTTTACGAAGTGGGACAACCATTGCCTGTTTCCAGGCCAGAGGGACAGTGCCTTGAGCCAAAGAAAGATTGAGAACAGGATTTATTAGAGGGTTCAGAATCTTGGCGGTACTGGCCAAAAAGGTGGCAGGACAAGGGTCCAGAGGGGAGCCTGACTTGATTTTGAGAAGGAGATCCAGAGAGGTAGAAGTAGACATAGCTGGAAACTCCGAAAGAACAGGACAGGACTCAATAGATGGAGTTGATGGGTTACTATAGTTGGGAACTGTGTTAAGGCCGGAAGGGGGGAAGGAGTCTTGGATCTGTTTGATTTTAGTTGTGAAAAACTGTGCCAGCGAAGTGACCCATGACCCGGAAAGCTTGTGCCAAACTGCACTAGCCTTGGGAGAGACAAACTCCTTGACAATAATGAAGATTTTGTCTACAGGAGTTAGACGCTGACTCCATTCTAGTGGAAAAATAACTCTTTTTTGCAACAAGAATATCAGCATGATATAGCTTAATCGTGGCTTTGTACGCTGCCTTGGCTTCCACGTCATATTGCTTGCGCCATAGTCTCTCGGCTAACTTACAGTTACGCCGGGACAGAGCCAAAGACTCAGAAAACCATGGTGCCGAGCTCCGCTTGGTAGAAGAACGGGGCGTGGAAAGAGGAGCAAGTTCGTCTAACCGCTCAGTCAACCATCTCTGTAGTGTATCGAGATCGCTATCCAAATCTCCTGACAGAGTGCAGGGGTGTTCCAGACATGCTTGGGCCAAACTTTCAGGAGTCACCCTATGATATGGCCTACTGGGGTGCCTAGGATGCTTAGAGTTTATACAGGATGATTTGCTTATTCCCTGAATATAAAAACAGATCAAAAAATGGTCCGACCAAAGAACAGGGATGGGACAAGAGGGACGGTGGAAAACACTTGATCAAGAGTGTGGCCCTTATCATGAGTCGCGCCCGACAGATAGGGAGTGAGACCTAGAGGGGCGGTGACGTCATTGATTTTGATTGCATCACCGTCCGTCTCAGCGTCCATATGAATATTAAAATCCCCTAGCACTATGCAGTGTTCTACCTTCAAGCAAAGTGTAGTAATTACTGATTGTAACTCATCAAATAAGAGACCACGCAGGCCAGGAGGTCTGTAAATCAGGAGCCCTGAGAAAGATTGACGAGGGGACAGAGTAATGGAAAAAACAAGGGATTCACAGCCAGAAATGGAGATCGATGGTATGACCACACAAGTGGCAGATCTTTGGACCACGATTGCGACCCCTCCACCTCTACCTATGGATCTGTCCTGTCTATAAAGTACATAATCCGGCGGGATGGCTATAGCAATATCCGGGTTGGAAGACTCACTAAGCCAGGTTTCGGTGAGCATTAAACATAGTGGTTTTTCCGTTGTCAGCAACTCGAAGATATCCATGGCATGTCTACTCAAAGAGCTGGTGTTAACCCCTCCCCTGCTGATGACGGAACTGCTCTGTCATCAGCTACGGTTGGGCTGTGCTGATGACGGAGCGGTTCTGTCATGGCCCGGCCGCCGCGCCTGCGCAGCGCTGATTTCGCGCCTGCACGGCAGTTTTAATGAGCGGGGCGGGTCATGACGGAACCACTCCGTCACAAGCACAGCTCAACCGCGGCTGGTGACGGAGCGGTTCTGTCACCAGCATGCGGCCGCCGAGCGGCCGCCCCGCCCACTTAGCGCTGCGGCGGAATAGCCGCCGCAGCGAAAGGGTTAAGTAATAGGCACTTGTAGTTGTCCATAGGGGGAGGACGATGCACATCGGGTACCAGAAAAATATTTGGGCGCCACCCACAACCAGGACAACAACATTTACCTTTATAACGCCCTGGAAAGACGGACCGACAGTTGTCTATGCTATTCCTGTGGGACAACAGGTCAACTGAGGTGTAAGTGATCCTGGGGCTAACGCCTCCCGCCACGCGGACGGGTGCAGACGGGCAGGACACTGGCACGACTCCGGCGCAGGTCCGGCGCGTCCGCTGCGCGGAGTCATCACTATCCGTTTTTAAAGCGCTGCTAGAGCGCGTCACCAGCCCGACCCACACCCAATATGGCGGCCAAAACCGAAGAACACAGCCCTCGGCGTCGATACTCAGCCGAGAGCTGGTGGAAGGCGAAGGGAGGGGGGGGGGAATGAGCACAGAGCGCCAGGGAGCGCTAAAGGAAGTCCCACACACTTATTAAAATCAAGTCTGCAAGATCCATTTTTCTCTGACACGGGGCCTGGATTCTTTGTCCTTGGTCATTATATGCTCTGTTGCTTGCATAGAGAGGCTTCTTTCCAAACCGGGCAGTGAACCCCAGCCAACGGACGGATGAGGACAAACAACAGAGAGATCACAGCAACTGCCTGTCTGGCAAGACATCAACAGTGAACTGTCAAGCACTCTTCGCAGGCCACAGAGGGAAAGAGGGGCGTTATCTTAGTCAGAACACATGCACCCCGCCCCCCTGAATTGCCAGTCATAGCGGGTCTCCCAAGTGTTCTGGCAGCCACAGTCCAGGTCCCCAGGGCCGTCCAATACAGCTGCCGCACTCCCTCCTCACTGTGGGGCCCTATGTGCTGTCTCGAGGATATTGGAGAGAGGTCTCTGTGGTTCCTCCAAGGCCAAGGCCAGGCAGGCATGCACCTTTCCCTCCTCACAGTCTGTCCCACAGTCACAGTGCAGGTCGCAGGCAGAACAAGCTCAGCCGTCTCCACTCCTGTAGGTCCACAGCCTCTGGTGGCTTCGCTATTGGTCCCCAGATCACAGAACCAATAGGGAGCAGCATGTCTGCAGTGAGCATAGCCTTGACTCCGATTTAAAGCAGGATTTTTGGTGGCTTGTGAGTGGAGCTCTTTCATTGAGCATTCATCTTGGCAAACTTCAGTGCAATCCTTCACTGTAAATTCGTATTTGTAAATTCGTATTTGTAAAGCGCGAACTCTTTACCCTTACGGGTCTCAAGGCGCTGGGGGCCGTAGTGGAAATTAAGGGAGCTATTGCCCAGAGTCACATGGTGTTGAGCTGAGCTGCATCGAGAGCCGGGGATCGAACCGTGATCCCTGTGTGCCGAAGTCGGCTGCCCCGGCTGCTGCACCTCACCTCTCCACGAGTATGATTGGATTAAACAAAGTTGCACTGTGTGGTGAGCCAAGAGGCTTTTAATGACTTCCTGCACTATAAAACTGGTAATATGGGCCCCCACATGACATAGGCAGCCAAGAAGTATGGTAATGCTAGGCTGTTAGAAATTAAGTACACTGGTTTAGAGCTATAATATCTGTTATCAGCACCAGCCGTGAGCGTAGGATAGAAGGGTATATGTACAATTGTTATGAACATTTCTATATAAATCATTCAAATTAAAGCACATTTACAGATTGTTAGCACTGCATGTGAATGAAGAAATTGATTTCCAGTGAATAGTTATAACAATATCAATTCCATATTACATATAAGAAATTATGAATAAGACTCAAAATGTATTCAACATTTTATAGTTTTCATAAATAACCAGATTTGGAGGCGAGGCAGTGTGCTTGGGCTGCCTGCCGGTGACCAGATGGCACTTGGGAGTCCTGCCGGGCCACCCGGGTTGATAGCATCAACTCCTCGTGGTGGCAGTTACAGGACAGTGGGGCACTGGCCTTCGAGAGCCAGAGGGAGAGTTGCAGTGGTTCACCATGTCCAGGATATCGTTGGGGCAGCCTGACAATTGGGCCAGGGCATAGACTTATAATAGCGACTCTGTAAATAAACAGTTTAAAAGGAATGATCTGTGTTCACATTGAGGTACTCTACCAACAGATAGAGGGGCACCCAAAGCAGCTGGAGGCAGAGCCTTGGACCGTTGCATCCGGTGGGCGGCTGACCTATGGTTACACCTTGAGGTTCATATTAGTGGTCATGAACAGGAAGGGATTCCTTCTCCCCTTCTTTCTGGCATTGCTTCTTAGACCGGACACATCATTGGTAAGAGTAAAACACCCAAATCCTTGCAGCAAACACAAATAGAACAATATACAGAGGGACCAAAGAACAATCACATATCAAGTGAGCAAGGAGACCTGCAGGTTGATCCCCAGCTGCCTGACATCATTGGGGCACAGATACTGGACGCCATAGAAAGGTTGTCAACAACATTAGAAAACAAATTGACTCTGTTGATTGAGGTGAACCTCCTGCACACTGATCTCCACACAGTCAACTATCCCTTACTGGCTGCAAAGCAGTCAGTTCAGGCCCTCCCAGCTGGAATGAAGGTGATCAGGGCCATAGTCCTCTCTCTGCCTGACTCTTCACACCACCTTCACATTAGAATAGAATATGCAGAGGATATTTTCCTTCATAATAATCTTAGATTTGTGGGCTTCCGGGATCATTCTGAGGCAAAGTCCAGAGACCAATTTCTAGAACATTCCGTCAGGACTGTCCTGAATCAAAAGGGCCTCCCCACATTCTTCTTTCTGGAGCAAGCTTCTCTAGACTCCTATCCACAAACTATCATAGTCCGAATTCAGAACAACAAATATAATATAGATATAATCCTGCAGCTCCCATGTAAAAATGGCAACCAGAAATAAGAGGATAAAATCATTAGAATCTTCCCTGACTATACGTAAATGGTCCAAAAACGTTGAAATTAATTTGATGCTGTAAAACAGAAGTTGCAAGATATGGGACTTAAGTATATGTCACTCTTACCAGACATGTTGTGGGTACTCCACAATGGAGGATCATATTTCTCTGCAGACCCTGCGGAGGTTTGGGACTATCTCGAAATGGGTAATGGTGCTGCAAGAAAGTCTAGGGGGCCTTCACAAGCTGAAGGCCTGAGGACCAGAAAGTGGACCGGCCAACAAATGACCATGCAGGACGATGGAACAAAACGAATGGAGACCCCAATGGCACCGGGACATGAGGACGGTTCGGACCTTGATGGCTGTCTGTCGGACAGAACTGCATACAATGATCCGCTTAAGAAGCTTAATGACTGGGATAATCATGAGTTTGATGGAGAGTGGACATGTTACTGCTGGACCTTTTTTTGAGACCCTGATGCTTGATTTCTCAACCTGCCATAAACTAAGTTTATTTATACCATTGTGACCCGTACTGTTATACTGGGGAGCAGTGGCGGGGGATGCACAATGCAAAATTGATTGGGTCTTTGATCGAGTAGAGAGACTGGGGGGTCTTACTGTTATGTTGTAGCAATGTCTAGGTATTCAAAAAGGGTAGATTATGGCTGGGGATGGGGCTCACAATCTAATTCTGAATCTATTTAATGTCTCTCATATTCCTGTTTTTTGTTTCCTTGTCTAGGATAGTTGTAGGTTTCTACACCCATTAAGTTGTACATCGGCAGGCGGGTGGACCTCTGGGGCCACAACCCTGCAAGTGTAGGCATTAGAAGCAAGACCGGGCCCACTGCATGTTTCAACCCAATGGTATTAGCTGGTAATCTTTCCCCCATAGTTAAATGTTTAGATGTGTATTTAGCTGTCCTTTTTTTGCACCTGTTGAAAAAAAAATTTTTTTTACAGGTTCAGTGTTGAACCAGATGGGGAAACTCAAATGAGGATGGTTTAGTATGTACACTGGGGGAGGGGTGATTAGTGGGGGTCAGAAGTTCTTTTTAATTAAAATGTTTACAATGTGATCATTGATATATGCAGATTGCAGTGACTGGATGTCCTTTAGTGCATTCCTAATGTCTCAACTGAGACCTTTGATAAGACAGATTCTCCGTCAACTACTGACTGAAGGGGCCCATTTATACACAAGTCATTCCAGGAACAGTTAGGATTGCCACCTGGGTATATACGGGGATAAATGATCACATTAAATGATGTATATGACTGCATTCTTATGACAAAAGATGTGCCATTAGAATTTGGGTTTTACAGCAATCATATTTAACAGACACAAAGGTGGAGAGGACAGATTTATTCAACTACATACTCTTTTTATACCAGGAGAATGTCACTGTGGTTAGTAGCATTGGGGGGTCCCCTTTCTACATTGTACAAAGCAGATGTTGAGGGCCGCTCTGTGCCGGTCTACAGGTTGCTTGACGGGGCGTAAGTATGTCTTGTTAATGTATATGCATTAATTTGTAGATGACGTATGTGTTTAAAGCCCTATATCCATATACCGATAGTGTGTAAGGAGGGCAATTTTAATTGTACCATAGGTGGTATATTAGATAGGCCACCAATGCACATACTTACTAAACCAGCCATGACACTGCCTTGAGAGGTGATGGATAAAGTAAAGTGTGTAGATAATTGGCAAAAACTTCAGTTGAATTTGCATGTCATTCATTGACTCATGATACTTTCAGAAGACTGGATCGTGTGTTGATGACAAGATATGGCTGTCAATGTGAATACTGCTGTGTACCAGTATCTGATCCTGCTTAGTTAATTGTTGATTACACTCTTACACTTGTGAGTCCTCTGGTCCATCTGTGGTGTCTTTATCCAGAAGTGCTACAGAGCATGATTTTTTATACCGAAAGGGAGGTTATTGACAGGTATTTTGATATAAGCTGGGGGCCCACAGGTATGAGTAGGAGGCTTTTCAGAGGGGTGCTCAGTTCACTAAGAAAGTGGGAATACAACACCGGCTCAGGGTTAGGGTTGACTGATCAAGAAAAGAGGGTGTCACACTTGTAGAAAAAGGTGCTGGCAAATGCTGGTGTCAAGACACAGTTGTTTCAGGCTCAAAAATTACTTGGCAAACGGTGGTGGTGATAGAGTATAGACAGACATTACATAGAGAGCGGGGGAGGGGGACAAGTTGGAAAGTCTTATGTCTTCGTTACTGAAGGAGAGACCCCTCACTCAAATTTGGTCCTACAATCTGATGGGCCAATAGTCTCAAATCAAGAGGGCCTTTTAAAATTACAACATTTGAACAGGTGTGTAGGTGTCCATGAAGACAGGATAGTACCAATCTAGGGGAATTTCTAAATACAGGGCGACTCCTGAGTCTCACAGGGAAGCAGCTGGAGATTCTAGATGTAGATATCACCAGGGAGGAAACCGAGAGGAGAGGAGATGCCACAATATCAAACATCGGGGCTAGAAGGGGTTCCCTCTGAGCTCTAGCAAGCATAAATGCAACCACTTGCAAAAAAAAAATTTGAGGTCATTCTGGAGTCCAAACATTTGGCCAGCCTTCCAGGATTCATGAGGGAGGCAGTGGTAGTGATGGTAGCAAAACCCGGGAGGAGCCCTGCTAAACCAGGGATTGTATTGACCCCTCTCTAGAACACCTAATCCGAAATCTTTGCTAAGGTACTAACTAATGGACTGCGGCAAGTAACAGTCACACTGATACAGGAGGACCAGTGTGGGAAAAAGATGTCCAAGAGTGGGCGACTGTGGGAGAGATTAGAATGAAAAGGGTAAGGAAGGATAATAGAGTGGTTGAAGATTTACATTATTGGTCTGCACTGATTAATGCATAGATGGGAAAGGGAATTCAGAGAATCAGAAAAGTGATGGTTTGTTCTCTGTAAATTGTATACTGCTAATAAGACTTGCGATGATTGTCATGGATTGTTTAAAGCATTTTGCTGCAGTATGTGTATTTTTGTCCTTTTATGAAAAAGGACAAATACGGTTGGGGAAAAAAGATTACATCCAAAGCACTTTACAGACACAGGCAGTATTGTTTCCTTTCGCTCAAACAATTCAGTGCAGTGAAAGAGTGTGAAGAAAGAGAGAGCTTTTGTCCAAAAGCTATCTCTCCTCCACTGCCCTCCACTCACTACCCTACTTTCCTATCAAATGTGAAGGTATAGCTAATTTCAAATTCCTGTTCAGGCCTCCTCAAAACCATAGGCTCAGTCTGAAATCAGTAGGTGTCAAAGCTGCGTAAAAAGTGGTAACCTACAGCATAAACAGGTAGGGTTGGCAAGTATTCACCAAAGCATCTAACTTTTCTGTGTCTAAGGTAAGGACTCTTTTCTTCCCCTGAAATGTTGCTTCATTTTACTGGCTGAAACAGTTCCTTGTAATCCTGTTCCTCAATTACTTATTGATCTTATTTGACTCTTAGTCACATTGCTTCACGAGCATCAATAACAATTATTCTGTCTGTTTTATGTCAGCAATCCCAAGTCCCTAACTGCCACCTCGATGCCCCTTGTATCCAAGTGTCTGAAGCCAAAAATTGGCATGACCAACCCTTTAGGCCCCCTATACATAATAGGGCAATGGGATTAAAACTACCTTTAAATCGCTGGTACATAATAGGGCATGGCAGTTTAGAGACCAACAGTCTTTTCTGTACCGCTGAGAGTATGAGGTCATTTTAAAAGTAGCCGTGTTGCAGCACTGCTATTAAATTTAAATTGCGCCCAAACTCGACTTTGGTGGTAGGTAGGGGCAATTAAAAAGTGATAAACTACAAATGTTGGTATTTGAGGTACCCCCCAGGGTCTCCCCTAGGGTTCCCAGGGGCGTGGGGTGTAATGTAATTATAAGGAGGATCCTTCTAAAATGGTTTATATGCCTTGTTGATAGAGAAATTGCACATTTCACTTCCCACATTGTAGTAAAGTGCCTCCCAAGGTAGGGGTGTGGACAAAATGGCGGCTGAGTAACCGTTCACCACTGGAGCTCCGCCGGGTGAGATCTTAATTAGCAGGGAATCTGGCCTTCAGGGGAAAGTAATTTCCTCACCGGACCCATGAAGAGCTAGCAGACCAGCAAGGGGGACAGCGGAGGGCCCGACTCCGGTGGAGAGAGGCTGCTGCGGCCACAAATGCAGCTTGGAGCAGTGGATACGAGAGGGCGCCTGGTAAGATGATTTCAAGCAGTGGTGGGAGCCCTTTGGAGGTGTATGGAAGGTGCACGCAACCCCTGGAGCAGAGCAGGGGCCGGGAGGTGGCGACCAACCTCTGCTGAAGTCATCGAGCCTCCGATGGTGTGGCGTTTGGTCCCGGCTGCTTGGCTGCGTGGTGTCAGTCGAGGCCCTGGAGGAGAGGCCATCAAGTTGCGGGCCGGGTGGCAGTAGAGTAGGGGGAGTCATAGCCAGAGGGACGACTGTGGCTGGAACTGGGTGGGGATCCCTGGACCTGAGCAGGGCCGCGGCTCCCGATCGATGTGCACGAGTGAGTGGCAAAGTGGAGCAGCGGCCGCGATAGCAGCAGCCTGTATCTGCAGGCACAAGATGGTGGCTCGCAACCCAGCCCGGGGGAGACTGGGGCTGACAATACGGAGCGGGACCTCCTTGACCTCATAGGCGGACATGAGATTGGAGCACAATACAAGTGTGCGGGTAAAAGGTTACTGGGTCTGGTAAGTGGAGCACACCAGTCTTGTTGTAAGGGCCGGATTGCAATGAGGACCCTGCGTGCAGGGGCAACAAACACTGGGCAGCTGAGGCCGTGCACAGCAAGAGGGTGGAGCTACACCTTGCCATAATTAGAGGTGAGGCGGCCCGGTGATTAGAGGTGACACCAACCAGATCTAGCTAACCCGGGTCAATGCCCACTGCCAGGTAGAGTGCTTTGCTGGAGAACAAGGGACAAGGCCAAGCTGTAAAGTGGTTTGACTGTTTGGCCACAGACCATAGATACTAGTGGCCAATACACCTCTTACAGTGGGCTAAGGAACTGGGCACTGAAGATGTTCCCGGACTCCCCTGCCCCGCCCCCTCTGCCCTCTCCCCCCCCATCCTCACCCCTAGATGGCCTCGGGTCAGACAAAAGAGGATGGCTCCATTAAGGATATGCTGGAAAAGCCGGACATCAACAGAGCTGAGGCACGTGCTGACTCTCCATCTAGAACCACAAATAAAACAGCCCCTAATACAGACATGGACAACTCGACGAAACACTCCAGTTCATAGAGCAATTGTTTGGTACCCTGCAGGATGACTTCGTAACCCCACGACAAGGGGTGACCACCGACATTAAAACCCTCAAAACCGACCTGACAGAAATAAGAGGATTGGATGGATGCCCTCGAACGAACAGGGACGTCAGAGAGAAAGAATTGTAGCAGCATGCCCGGGAGCTCATGGAACTAAAAGAGAGGCATTAGGAGCTGTGCTACCACCTGGAAGATTTGGAAAACAGGTCCCGGGGCTCCAATATCCGAATTAAGGGGGTTCCGCTTCAGGCGATTGCCGGTAAATTGGAGGAGTTGGTGCAGCTTTTTAAACAGGTGGCTCCTGAACTGCGTGACAGACATCTTCTTGGATCATACCCACAGGGCAGGACACCCAGCGACTGGGCCGGGACGACCACCAGACATTCTCACATGTCTCCACTCCTACGGAGAAGATCATGGCGGTGACACGAGACACCACAGTAATAGCTTTCGAAGGAATGCAAGTGGGCATCTGCCAGGATCTCTCCCAATTACCCTCCAATGACGTAAAGTGCTGTGGCAAGCCATTGTCATCCTGAGGGAAAAGGGAATTCGTTCTAGATGGGGCCCCCCTATCTGGCCGATCTTCATCTGGAATCAAGAAACACATACAGTACAGTACGCACATTAGAGGAGGTGAGATTGGTCTTGGGCCCGAGTTGGCTTCGGATGCTGAATTTCAGAACACACAAAAGTCACAGAAGGCGCAAGCTGGGAGCAGAACGAGACGCCGGCGCCGAACAGTGAAGGAACTTGTGATGAAACCGTCGGAGACTGAAAGCACTGAAGAAAGGGAAGCACTCCTAAGGCAACTTCAGCAACGTGAAGACGGGACAGAGAGTGGGTTGTCGTAGGCCTGGGGAGAACCGGCCTTATGGTCCCCCATGCAGCTGAGATGGACTAAAGGCTAGACTAGAGTCTTAGAGATGTGCAGACCTTGCCCGGTGGAGACCCCCCTCCTTTTTCTCCACGTCGAGCCTGAAACCTAGAGAAGGCTAGACGCCAGGTTCATGATCCACCTTAGTTGGTGATATTTTTTCCTTATTATGGGAACTCAGTTTGATGTTTGGTTTGTTCGTTCCTATTTCTTTTTCTGTGATTTTTCTATCTTTCTTTGTCTTTCCAATTGAGGAAACAGTAGATACACCCATGGGGGATGAGATACAAATATGCAATGCTGGCTCATAGGTGTGTTCCTTGGCTAAAGTGGCGGAGCACCTGTCAACAGAGCTCCTACCCGCCCAGATGCATTCCCCTTCCATGTTATCTGGTACCTTGGTCGTAGGGCACGGCCGCATAACCTATTCAGAGACTGGTGTACCAAGCCTTCGCAAGAGTGGGTGGGAGACCCCCTCTTCCCCTGCCATTAAACCCTTTAGGGATGGTGCTGCGCTTCGAACCCTGGTGTGCTGGTCCTCTCTCTCTTGCCAGACAGCCCTGTTTCCTTTTCTATATACTGCCCCTCTGGCTGCTTAAATGTTTTAGTGGCCTGGTTGCGCTCACAGCCTTACATGCAGAACATTTACACACAACACGGTAACACACGACCACCCTCTTAAGATATTAAGCCTCAATGTCCGAGGCTTAAACGCACTCACGAAATGGATAGCCCTACTCACTTTCCCCAAAGAGTCGAAATCTGATGTATGCCTTTTACAAGAAGCGCACTAATGACGCGCAGACTGGCGACGCCGGAGATCACGATGGTTCGATCGACAACACTTCTCGTCCACATTGGGGAAGCGGGCAGGAGTGGCCATCCTATTTGCAACACATTTCTCTGGGAGGGTCCTCTCTGTACAAGCTGAAATCCCAGGCAGATTGTTGTCCCTGCTGGTAGAAGCCGGGAACAGCACCTACACTTACGGCTCCATATATGCCCCAAATGACTCACAAGAGACCTTTATGACGCAGGTCTTGGGCGAGGTTCTGGCTTCCCCAGATGAGGACTTAGTTGTGTGTGGGGATTACAACAAAGTGCATGACCCCCTAATGGCTAGATCTACTTCGAGGACACGTATATCAGGGGGCACTTTCGGACGCTATGCTGAGCTGGCTGGCGGAGGTCGGATTGGTAGATGTGTGGCGCCAGCATAACCCAGCGGCAAGAGAATATACCTTTTTCGCCGCTGTGCACCAGACCTATGAGTGCTTAGATCTCTTCCTAACTTCTCCCCTCATATCTCAACCTATGGTGGCAATAGGGGCTGCAGCACTGTCTTACCACTCCCCCTCACCTCCCTAAGGCTCTCATTGACGCTGCCTCGGAGCCCTGTCCCGTAGAGGCAGTGGCGATTGAATAACAGGCTTCTCTTGCACGAACGCATGGTAGGGCAGATTCAGAAATCCATCCAGAAATGACGACGGTACGACATCCATCACACTAGTATGGAACACGCTCAAAGCAGTCCTCCAAGGGCAGCTCTTGGCTATTTTGCCTAAATTAAACAAAGAAAGGAAGGCTAAACGAGATGCCTTAGATGGCACGGTTAAAGAATTAGAAGAAGTCCATCAACGTACTGGTGCTGCCCAAACGAAACAGCTTATTCTGACGTGGAAACAATTAAAGGCGCTAGACATAGACCGGTGCGCACAAAACAGACCTATTACGAAGGGGGGGAATAAGACTGGCCGTCTATTAGCACGCAAACTGCATTCCCAGGTGGAACAGCGCAGAGTGGTGGACATTGAGAATTTGGAGGGGAAGGGATTGTCAACGGACGACCTAAAAGCGGGTGAATTTGAGCAATTCTACACTATCCTCTACAAAGCGGAGACGCTGGATGAAGTGGCGGCTGGAAATTATGTGGCCGGAGCCCCCCTGACCCATCTCCCAACGCTGGAGGCATCCAGGATGGACATCGATATCACCCCGGACGAAATATCTCAGGCTATCCGGAGCCTACCCTCAGGCAAGGCCACTGGTGACGATGGCTGTAGCCCTAAATTTTATAAACATTTGCGTTGGATCTTACTCACCATTACAATTTGTTTAATGAAATAGGTAGTCTTACTTCCACTATGCAAATGGCCTCCATTATAGTCCTCCCAAAGACAAACAAGGACCCCAAGAGATGTGCATCATATAGGGCCACCTCTGCTAAACGTTGACCTGAAAATATTTACAAGTATACTGGCGGCGCATTTGGCACCGTATATGCAAGGCCTCAGAGACCCGGATCAGTCTGGGTTTATCCCGGAGAGTAGCTGTACAGATGGAACCAAGAGACTCTGCCATATCCTGGACAAATCACACCACACGCACACACCGACTATGGTCCCGTCAGTGGATGCAGAAAAAGCTTTTGATAGGGTACACTGGCCATATTTGCAAGCGGTACTCACTAGATTTGGGCTTGGGGAAAGGTTTCATCGTTGGGCCAGTTGTAACTATATTCTTCCAGAGGCCAGGGTCAGGGTAAATGGAATATCATCCCTCCCCTTTGTAATTTACCAAGGACAAGACATGGATGCCCCTGTCCCCCTTATTATTTGCTCTTTATATGGAGCCATTTGAGGAGCGTATCCGCCAACACACTGCCATTACAGGACTTCACATGGGTGATAGGGAACACAAAATCTCGCTGTACACGGACAACGTGTAACTGATTCTGACGCAACCATCCACTTCCCTACCCCCCTCATACTAGAAATTACAGCTTTCGGTCAGATTTCAGGCCTTAAAATCAACTGACAGAAAGCACAAGCTCTTAGCCTGACAATTCACAGAGCTGATCGATCGCAATTGGCGAGCATGTTCCCTTTTGAATGGGCTCCTGAAGGGCTGACATACCTGGGCATACGGATCCTCCCTACACCTGAACGTGCAGCGAAAGAAAATTGTGCTGCTTTACTCACTATGACCAGATCTGAACTATTAAACTGGAAAGCATACACATTATCCTGACTGGGTAGCTTAGCAGCTGTTATAATGACACTAATTCCCCTGATTTTATGTCATGCAAACACTCCCTCTACAACCCGTCACCAAGGTGATATCTAAATTACAGCACCTTATAAGCAACTGCATATGGGGTGGGAAGAGAGTGCGCATGGCCTGAAGCCAGATCTACCTGAAACAGAAAGACGGAGGACTGGGTATTGCCCATCTAGAAAGATATTACCAGGCGGTTTAACTCCGATACATGATATGGTATCGAACGGCGTCAGAAACGCATTGGTGCTTTATGAACCGCTTGGGCGCCGGGATTCATGTATTCACGGTTCCATGGCTCCCAAAAAAAATATGACCTATTGGCATGTACATTTCACCAGTAACTAGGGCAACCATGGGAGTGTGGGACTAGGTGCTAGAGAAAAGACTTCTCTCCACTCCACTATCCCCCTTGACTCCCTTTATAGGGCATCCGGAAATTCCCCCTGCTGTAACCAGGGAGGGTTCTATTAAGTGGCAAGAAGCTAATTGTAAAAGGACAGGGGACCTTTTTGATGAGGAGGGAGTGATGGACGTTGCGAAGTTACGTGCCAACTACGGCTGAGCCCCAGACACCCAATGGCAATACATTGCGCTAAAACACTGGGGCACACTGCCCCACATGGCAATCATTAATTTGAAAAAGGGTTTATTACCCGCCAATCAGATAAAAAACTGCTCTCAGATATATATTCCTTCCTCACTGCACTTCAACAACAAATTAAATCACCAGTGCAGCTTAGGTGGGAGAATGAGTATGAACGGATATTTTCGGCCAAGGAGTGGTAAGACATAATACCCAGAGCTCTGGCGTCCTCGTGTAGTACAGCGGGCAAAGAAATGTTTCTCAAAATTGCCCACTACTGGTAATATACTCCTGTGAAGATTGCAAAATAGAGAGTGGGAGGGGACACACAGTGCTGGAGACAGTGCGGGCAGGAGGGCAACTTGACACACTTACTATGGGACTGCCCAAAAATCCAACATTTTTGGTCTGCAGTCCTATCCGCTTTAGATACTGTTTATGAAACCGAGCTGCCCAGGTTCCCAAGCTAAATCTTATTGGGCCTCCCCAATGCCCTGACCTTCTCCTACGATCCTGTCGTGGAAGAGTTATTGCTTTGGCTTTGGATGCAGCTAAACAGACTCTTTAATCTAGATGGGCCACAACCGTAGTCCTGACCCACTTGGATTAGTTATGCAAAATGTGGGACCTTGTGTGTATGGAAAAGCTGACTGCAGGAACCAAATGCACGCTACCGCACTTTGATAAAACATGGGGCCCTACTATTATATTTTTATCAAACGAATTTGTAGAATTGACGTGTCCAGTATATCTACAGGTGCTATGCCTCACACAGGCGTAATTCATTCTTCTAAGAGCTGTAAGGCACATCCAGAAACAATAAGCATCCGTTACAGATACTCTCGCTTAGGATGTCAGGCTTCCCTTCCTTCCTTCTCTCTTTTGGTTTTGTTTCCTTTTCCTTTCTGTCTCTTCATTGATGTTATGATACAGTTGCCCACCCCACCGGCCTATGGTTGCCGCTGATGGTATCAGTTTAAAAGATGTGAATAAAAACATTTAAACCATAAAGTGCCTCCCAAAATCAACGTTAGTGCTAAGAGCACTGTTGAGTGGGATCTATTCTATGTTTGTATAGTCAGAACCCTTAAAATCCCCCCTAGGTGTCCCAGGGGTTGGGGGTGTGGGGGGGTCATGCAACTATAAACATGGCTCTTATAAAATGTTTTATATTCCCTATTGATGTAGATTTTGCTCATTGCAGTTTCCCCATTGTAGATGCCTATTCCCATAGGCTAACATGGCAATAGTTTATGAATGCATGACTGTCTCTAGGAACTATCATTCAAGGACTTAGGAGAATAATATTGATAAATCCAACAATATGCTATAGTTGAATTTATCCTAAAATATACAGAAAATAAGTTATGTCGTTCTTATCTGCAAGCCAAATTTCAGCCTTCCTGTGGTCTTCTCTAATTGGCCAGACTTGACAAGATTAGCCTGGCTGGTTTGATGAAGTGACAAGTGACTCACCCAGTGAGAGGCTATGTGGTAGAGAGAGCTCTGCTACACCGGAATGCCAGAGCCACGGGGGAGCAGTCGTAAAGCAGTTGGGGGAGGAGAGCTATAGAAATGAGCCACACTGGAGGTTGGTTTAATTAGTTCTTGCTCCTATGCTGAGTGTTCAGCCATACTGTGTGTTGTTCCTCCTGAGGCGTAAAGCCGGGAGGTTGTGCTGTGTGCCTGCGTGTCTGGACCTTTTTATTTTCGCTCTCATCTTCCTCTTTTTAAAAATTGCTGCATTTTAGATTTACATAATTTGCACTTTACATAGAGGAAAATATTGCACCTTGCCCTCAGACCTCCTGGCAGTTGTTGGCCCCGTGCCCCGCATTTGCTGCTGATTTTCCGGTGCTCGGCCGATTTTGGAGCTGAGTCACACGGACCCGGAGCATAGCGGCCGCCATCTTGGGGGAAGGTTCAACCTGCAGCGCTCTAGTCCACAGCGCATAAAAGAAACAAACATGCCTTCGCGTAGCGGACATGTGCAGCGGACGCGCCGGACCTGCGCCGGAGTCCTGCCCGTCTGCGCCCGTCCGCGCCTGTTTGTCGCCTCTCGCCAGAGCCCCTGGAGAAACTAGGAAAGGTGAACTTATGTATTCTAGGCATGACTTACTAACTTTCAAATGTCTGAAAGATGGCTGTACTAAATTCAACCTTTCACGGAGCAAAACTCGCATTACCTGCCCTTGTGGTATCTCCCTGCCAACACCCTCACTGCCACCCCCTCTCTTCAAAGCCACTAGGCAACAAATTAGGCTGGGCCAACTGAATGTAAGGTCCATGTAGAAACATCACCTGGAAATTCACGAACTACTTTCCAACCACACCCTAGACATTTTATTCCTAACAGAAACTTGGCTGAAGGATGAAATGGATTCAGTTGTCAACCTAGCTACCCCCAAGGGATACACTACGTACACCCTAAATAGACACACCAGGGGTGGCGGGATAGCGATGATGGTAAAATCCCATCTCACCTGCACTTTCACAAGGTTAGAAATTGAAGACTGTGAATGCGCCCGATTCAATATTAAAATTAATTCCCAACTTACCCTTGTGGGTCTTCTGATCTACAGACCCCCGGGAGCAGACACAAACTTCATAGAACATATGCTCTTTGGCTATCGGAACTGCTAATTTCACTATCATCGGGGACTTAAATATCCATTTTGATATTACCACCGATAATAAGATCAATGCTTTGATAGCTGACTTAGCCGCCCTACAGCTCTGCCAACTTGTGAGCAGACCCACTCACAGCGGCGGACATCTCCTAGACCCGATCTTCTCCAACCTGATCAATATGACTGTAGAATCACCTATCCCCATGACTTGGACAGACCAGTTTAGTGACCATAATACTGTCCACTGGGGGTGACCCGCACATACATCCCGCCCAGCAGGTTCGGAAAAGACCATGGAAAAAGCTCCGTCTTGAGGAATTCTACGCTCTCCTCACTACTGACCCCCCTATTCTTAGTGAGGACCCCAATTTAGGGTATGACAGTTTTTGCGACTGGATCAACAGGGCCTTAGATACGTTTATCCCAGCGAAGTGGATCAAGGCACGATCTCAGGAATCCAGCCCATGGTTTAATGACTAGCTTACCTTACAAAGAAAGGAATTGAAAAAAGCAGAACGTAGATGGAGAAGGGACTACGATCCTACGCTCAAGACCCTGTACGTCCAGTTACAAAAAAGCTATCACCATAACATATGTAGGATACGAGCAGCTTACTATGCTACTGAGATTAACAATAGCCAGAATGCAAAACTATTTTTAGAATATTGAAAGAGCTCAGTACCAAAAAACAGTAGACAACCCTAGCACCTCACCCGCATTATGCGACAACTTGGCCTCTTTTTTTCATGGACAAAATCCAGAAAATTTATAACTCCTTCCCGGCTACTTCTCAATTCACTTCCACAGCAGTCCCGAATAGGCCCAAACTTTCCACCATTCCGGCACTTATCCAAGAAAACCTTCTGACACTATGTAATAAAATTAAATCAGGCTCGCCTGCAGACCCCCTCAAACCTGAACAATTCAGAGAAGCAGGCGAGATAATACTTGGCCCCCTTAGAGACATTATAAACCTGTCTTTTCTTATGGCCAGTATTCCCGCCAGTTGGAAGCAAGCATGGGTCTCCCCCATCATAAAGAAACCCACGCTTGACCCTAACCTACCCGAAAATTTAAGGCCCATTTCTCTACTTCCTTGGCCAGCCAAAGTGGCGGAGGCCCATGTTAATTCCACCTTGACCAACTTTCTGTGTCTAACTCCATTCTAGACAGTTCCCAACATGGCTTCCGGGCCGGGCACAGCATCGAAACAGCCCTCCTGAGAGTCATTGAACATCTTCGGACTATACTTGACTCAGGAGGAACAGCAGCACTGATCCTTCTAGATCTCAGTGCTACCTTCGATACTGTCTCACACAAAGTGCTGATGTCCAGACTGGAGGAAGCAGGGGTATCTGGCCAGGCCCTTAGCTGGCTCAAGGCTTTTCTGTCAGATAGATCCTTTAGGGTCTCCATCCCGCCATACCTCTCCAAAGAATGTCCCATTGAACAGGGAGTGCCCCAGGGGTCTGCCCTCAGCCCCACCTTGTTTAATGTATACGTTCAACCTCTGGCAGAGGTAGCCAGGAAGCGCGGGCTGTCACTAGTGTCCTACGCCGACGATACCCAGCTGGTGGTAGCACTGAAAGACGAGAGCGGCCTGAGTGCGCAGTATTTCAAACAGACTCTCGCCGACATCACCAGCTGGATGACATCAAACTATCTTCAACTCAACGCCGGCAAGACGGAGGTCTTGCTGGTAGGTAAAGACACTACGGCTTGGGGGAACAACTGGTGGCCTGATACTCTGGGACAACCACCGGTGCCCAAAAATGTCGTAAAAAACGTAGGAGTATGGGTGGACTCTGCCTTGAACTTTACCCATCATACGAAAAAAGTGGCGGCCACATGCTTCGGGATTTTACGTAACCTAAGGCCTATCTTAAAATATTTTGATCACCATACCCGCCAATTGGTGGTACAATCAGCCATTCTCTCACGACTGGACTACGCTAGTTCCCTGCTGCTAGGAACTAACGTAGCAGAGAAAGCCAGAATGCAGCGAGTCCAAAATGCCGCCGCGAGAGCTCTGACGGGCCTCCCCCGCCACAAGTCTGTTACAAATACCCTCAGGAATCTACACTGGCTTCCGGTAGAAAAGAGGATTCATTTTAAAACTCTACGCCTCGCTTTTAAAATCCTGAAATCTGCCTCCCCCATGCTGTGCCCACTCCTCTCATCTTATGTTCCTCGACGCGCTTTACGGTCGGAGGGACAGAACCTGGCCACTGTACCTCGCAACAAATTAGCTCGGATGGGCGGTCGCTCATTTAGATATCTAGCAGCTAAACTCTGGAATGAACTTCCAGCCCAGATTCGTGGGCTGAAGGATCTTCTATCCTTCAGAAAGGCCATCAAAACTCACCTCTTCCGTTAGTTATGTTATTTCACCTGCAGTTCCATCAGCAGCAGTCTCCTCTGGATACGAACAGCTAGCGCCGGGACGCCCCTTGGCTGGGGCAGCTGTGCACTATACAAGCATATATAACATAACATAACATACTGAATGTTGGAGGCATAGTGATTCCTGGGAGAAGATTATGTCACACTTTAAAGGAAGTGGTCATGCTCTGGGGTGTTGCCCTGCATTTCATTGGACAGGAGTGCTCTCCTGCTTGGCCCCAGAGAACACTGAATACGTATGTGATAGGTGCAGAGCCTCTCAGATATGCTGCATGTAAAAGAAGAACGTGGCTTGCCAAGCCAGAAATGTGGTTTGCACAATCACGTCCTGCATTCTGACTGACTCCGCCTGCTGCATTATCTGGAACTACAGCGCTTTGGATGTACCTTGCCTCAAGAAGACTAAAGAGTGGACTCCCTGCAAGCTAAAGGTTTACAGAGCTCACCTGGATCCTCCCCACCAAGAATCTCTTGCCTGGAGTGTTCCATTGGTTTTGTAAGAATTTTGTCCTGGTGCATTTTGGAAATTGAGGTCCCAACTTTTCAAGTACCATCTTGGAGACCCTTGGATTGTGTTTTGGACACTGTAGACCGGTGGTTCCCAAACTGTGCGCCGCGGCTCCCTGGTGCGCCGTTAGGAGTTGCCAGGGGCGCTGCGCACGATTTGGGAAAGCTTGTGCCGAGGTAGCAGCTAATGATGTGATAATTAAACATCTCCTTGACAAAGCCTTCGATCCCATGCAGTTCCACTGCTGGATGTGCCACGCTTCAACAAATCCCAACCTGGGGGGCGCTCACCTAGGGATGTTAATTGCAGGGGATGCACTCACCTGGAGGGGCGTCAGCAGGAGGCGCTGTCATCTGAAAGCACTGAAAGCAGGGGCGGCCTCTGGCCAGCCGGGTTGGATGGATGACAGCAGTGCCGCTATGGTGTTACTGCGCTCAAACAGTAAATGCCACTTCGGTCAATTAACTCCTCACATTTGCTGAGTGTTTGCTATTGTAGAACTATTACACCGAACATGGTATTCAGTTGTGTTATGCTGTGTTATAAACTGATGCTCAGCAAGAGAATCAAAGTAACAGCACTTAGCATTTGTCAGAAGTCCGTCTTTTGTCCTAGCCGGATATGGAAATTATAAACATGTACTCTGGGTCTCTCTTGTGGGTTGAAGGCAGTGGTCAAAGTGCTTTAAAAAATGTATGTGTACTGAGATGCAATGCACAATGGGTGAGATTTGGGCGGGGTGAAAGCCATGGCTAAATAAACAAAATATTCTGTATTTTTTTTTTCTTTTACCATCAGATAACTACTTACTAAAAATAATGCACACTGAAAATGAAAAATAAACGCAAGCTAATTTAATCAGTGGGAAATCGTACGGGGGACAGCAGGATGGAAGCACGAGCACTGACTGCAGAGGGCGCTCTCACCAATGACCCTGGGAACAAGAGGGCATTCGCTCAGCTGGAAACAAAGTCAGCAGAGGGGCTCCCTCCCAAGGCGCAGGCAGGGGTGGCACTATGACCTGGGGCCGCAACCTCTAACCTTGAGTGACAGTCTGCAGGGAGCGCTTCCGACCAACCAGCTACAACCGAATCATAGGAAATAAAACATGTTTAAACAATCTTAGAATCTTAGACGGGAATAACCGGGGTCCTGTGAAATGTTCCACTTTGCTGTGAGCAACAGCATTGGCAAAGGCATCAGGTCTCACCTATGCAAGATCTATTGGCTTTGTCAATTATTTTTGAGCCATGCTGTACAGCAGCACAGCTTCTGTGTTCCATTGTTAAAAGCAATGAGGGTAGCAGGATACTGAATGGGAGTGGGGGGGGGGAGTAGGATGTGAAGTAGGATGTGGCGCTAAGGCAGAGCTGCCATCCTCAGAACTGGGGTATCTGGTTTGAGTCTCGGCATCAGCTACACATCCTCTGGATCTGGGCCAATCACTCAATCACCTTTTCTTTCCAAAAATAGAAAAATGTGAAGTTGTTCGATGTAATTCGTGCTCATTTGAAGCGCTAAAAAAAAGAAAAAATATGAATTTGTAGAATGTAACTGGTGCTCCTGTAAAGCGCTGATACCTTCAAGTCGAGTTCACGCTATAAAATAAAAAGCCAAAAAAAGAAATGGTACATTAATCACAGCACGAACAGTCATTGGACACTAATATTAATTAATCTGTACTTTGGTCATGCGCTCGCAAAAAACCGAAGTGAAGCCTCAAATATTCCGCCGGATTAGAAGGCAGCAAAAAAAAGAGTGATAAGGATGCCAAAAAATGTTAAGTAATGGGTGGGCTAAATGCCCCATTTTATGGGTTTTTTCTTTAGACACAAGTGTTCATCACCATAGCGCGCTGCCTGCAAGCGAGACCTAAAAGTGGGCTTACATCCACCCACTGGTAAAAAAAAGTGACATGATGGGGAGCCACGACCAACTGTCAATTTGGTCGAGGGAGCCACAGGTCGAAAAAGTTTGGGAACCACTGCTTTAGACCATCAAGAGGAACTTTAGGAAGAAGTTCCAGAAGTTTGGAGAATTTGAAGCAACTTTGGAAAAAAGCTCCATAAGGGGTCCAACCCAACCGCTGGAGCCAAGCTGCCTACCTTCCACAGCAAGCCGGCCTGTCCTGCTGGTTTGTCCCGCTGAAAAGCTTCGGAGGTGCTTGTTAAGGGAGGCAAGATGGCATCGGAGTGAGCAGTCGCACTGATCTTGCTCTGAGGACCTGAGAGATTTATAGATGGCTGGCTAACTGAATGATAACTAACGCATGAAATCCCTAACAACTTGACTTTCGCGATGGAGGCACGGACATGCAGGATGTCTCTCGTTTCTTTATGACTATCTGGGACGGTCATGGAGACATATTGGGTTCCCTCACGGCTGCAAGCATGATTAAGTTCATGCTGGAAAAGCATTAAAGAACTAAGGCTCGAGGATCGAGGTCTGAGGGTTGAGGCGGTGAATCTCCGGAGTCCACAAGCCGAAATCTAATATCAGAGAGAGTCGGGGGGGAGAAGGGAAAACAAAAAAAAAAGTAACGTGGAAGACTCTTACCGGAGGAAGGTCCTGGAGCTGGGAGTGCTGCGAGAGTGTGGAGGATCTCTGGATTTCTGGTGGCCTATGGTAAATGTTGAGCGCTGTTGGGGATCAGACGCTGCATTTGGACTTGCGTGTCGGGCCTGCATGTTGTACACATCGGGCGGTCTGCGAGGAATGTGGAATGTGGATGATTTCCCGATCTCCCGACTTCTCTTTCTCCCGCTCTCCCGCTCTTCCACCCCTCCAGGATTTGCCGGGTCTCACTCGGTGAAATAGCAGAGTGTCCCAGAGGGTAAACATTGCGCGGACACATGTCTTTGCCCTTTTTGTGATTCGAGTGGATATAGACCGTATTCCGTTACGCAGCGGCTGAGCCATTTCTGGACTTCTGCCTGCACGGTGTCTGCTCTCCCTCCCCTCAGCCGGTCGACTACTGTGTGAGACGTCATCAGAACACTGCTTGCCGAGTGTTGAATAGGGAGATAGCCACGCCCCAGAACACAGGCCCTAGGGAGCGTCTATAAACTATCAACAACTTTCTACTGACATAGGGGTCTGTGGAGTAAGACACTTTAAAAAAAAAAAGAAACCTGATTGCCTACATGAGCACATTTCAATTTATCCACTCAAGAAAATCTGGGGGCAAGAGCAAATACAAGGAGAGCCTTCACATAAAAATATATAAAAATAAGCACAGACTGTCGCAAAGGTTAACACGGTTTGAGCAGAGAGCAAAACCATACAGGATCACGATAAAGCTTATCTTTAAGGGAAATCAAGAATGGGACTATACTTATACAGGCTTTTTTAATCTCAATGATCTTGTTAGAAGTTCTATGGAGGCAATAGAACTACAGACACAAATTCAAACACAAATAGTACAGAAAATGTCTGAAACAAACTCGAGCAAAGTTGCGAGCAAGATGCTTTCAGAGGATGAAGCTAATGAAATGAACGAGGTAAATGAAGCAACCAAAGTAGCAGCAAAAAATACAGTAACATTGGATCATGAAAGTAGCTTAAAACAAACGATAGGCTACCAACTAAAAAACAATAGCTCCACTAGAAGGCCAGAAACTAGAGGATTGAAGGCACAAGAAGTTAAAGAGGCCAAAAATGGAAAGGAAGATATGGAGGATAATATTGTTGGCAAAGTAAAACATAAAAACAACATGGAGAAAATTAAAAGCCAAAGCAAAAATGCCATGAAAACTGCTGAGAAGGAGAAGGAGAAGGACAGTGAGAGGGGAAAACAGAAGAGACAAGAACAGCTAAATGAATGTAACCCCGAAGAAGAAAAGTCAGATGATCAAGCTGATGAAAAGATGGAACTCTTGGTTAAATAGGCTAAGAGAGTGCAAACTATTAAAAGCTTGAAGGCCGCAGCAAAGTTAACGGGATTGTGTGATGAAACACAACCAAGGATCTCTAACATATTCACACCGCTCTCAAAGGAAGCCTTGAATGAAAGCAATAAAAGTGACGATAGCAACAGTAACAATAACAATAATGGGAAGCTACAGGACGTAATGAAGAATAAGACTCCCAGTGATGAAATAAATCCAACTAGCACAAGCGCAGAAATGGCCGCAGATCTGGACAATCAAGATCTGGACTATATGCACGCTAATGGACAAATCACAGCTGGAGATAAAAAACTACAAACTGGGAGTGAAGAATCTTCAGAGGAATCTAATTCTGAAATTTACGAAACTGGTTTATCGATTTCTAGTGAAATTGGAGACACAAGTGCGATTAGCAAGGATGAAAATTCACCAACTATCAATCTGGAAGTAACGGATCAGACATATCAAAGAGATACAAAGAACAATAATGAACTTGGTCGAGATTCGGTATCAAAAAAGAAGGTGGAGAAAAAAAAATCAAAACATAGAAAACTCCACAAACCATTAGTTGACGAAACTACGGACCAGGGGAGTAACCAGGACCAAACAAAGAAAAAATCTAGACCCTTCCGGAAAAGTTTGACTCCTACATTTATAGGAGACACAGAACTTAAAAACCCAAAAAATGGGGCAGCTGAAAAGAGCAAGGAAAAACAACATCATGATACTGGCAAACTAGGATTTTCTGTAGAACCATCATTGAGTGAGGTCCTGAGGACCATAAAGGATTTTCACTCGGATGTTAAAACTGATAGCCAAAGGAATCACAACACTTTTCAACAACTTCAAGGCGCTATCCAGAAGGTAGATAATACTTTTACGGAGATAGTGGACAGAATGGCTTCGGTGGAGAGCCGCACAGAAAATCTAGAAGCAGATGTCATTAAACTTCAAAGTAGAGAAAAGTCTCAAACTGGTATTATTGAAGATTTAATGACAAAGGTGGAGGACCTCGAGAACCGGGGGAGAAGAAATAACCTCCGCTTCTTGGAAATTGCAGAAGGTGCTGAGGGAAGCGACGCCAAGGGATATATTGTCAATCTTTTAAAGTCTACCATGCCTGAACTTCAAACATGGGAATTGGAACGAGAAGTTCAACGCGCTCATCGCTTTCCTCTAGCACTCCCCAAGAGGTCTATAAAAGAAAATCACTATCCAAGAGCTATTCTGGTCTGCTTCAGAAACTTTCTCTTACGAGAAGCAATTTATGACCTGGCCAGACCGACGAGTAGAAAAGAATATCAAGGGAACAAGTTCTTTGTCCGTCCGGATTTTGCTCATGCAACGGTTGAACGCCGTTGGAGGTTGAGACAACTCTTTGCCCCATTTGAGAAGATCGGAGCAGCCGTCTATATGTTAAATCCAGCACGTTTAAGAGTACTTTACAAAGGAATATCAAGGAACTTTACAAGTGAGATCCAAGCAGAGGCTTACCTGCATGAACTCTCTGAACTAAGAAAATAGGAAGGGGAAAGTTAGCCAGCTGAGCTGTTATATGGTTAAAGTCTCTTGATAATTCAGGCGATCAAGCAAGCGGTGGTGCTCGGATCACTCGGCCGCCCACACCTGGGGCCCCTTGGTCCCAGGATGCCTCAAGAAATGGTGGGGTGAGGGAGGTGTAAGGGGGGGGGGGATGCTCTGCTCGAGGGCAAGTGAGGGGGGGCAGCAGGGGGGAAGAGGGAGATAGGGGGGCGCAGGGGGGGGGGCACATAGCACGGCACATTTTTTCTTGGTTTAGCATTTAGAGATAGACAGGCACACAGAGTAATATTTTGTTGTATTTTAGATGAGTTGTAGAATAGCCTCAATAAATGTCTGCGGTTTGAATGATCCTCAGAAAAGGATTCGGGTGACCGCAGTGCTTAAAACAATGAAGCTAGATATGATATGCTTGCAGGAAACGGATGTCGAGGGAGAGAGGACGTTCCTCTTAGACCAGTTGGGCTTCAATCTCCTGGCGTGCACAAGGCAAGGGTCTAAGACAAGGGGTGTTGGATACTCGCTAAAGGGAAGGATTATGTAGTGGTTAAGAAACTTGAAGACCAGTGGGGCAGGTGGGTGATAGCTGAAATAATGCATAAGGGTGTGAAGTTCACAATTGCCTCAGTTTATGGTTCCACCGAGGATGACCCAGAGATATTTGAATATCTTGATGCAGAACTAGCGCATTGGCCAGAACCAATTATATGCTCCAATTATATGCTGTGGAGATTTGAATATTAGCATGCCCTCTGGCAATGGATAACAACTAGGGCAGGGATATACTGGCAGGAAAAAAAGAGTACTTCGAGCGGTTACAGCCATGACACAAAGCAACTCACTCTGTGATGTGTGGGCAGGGCTTCACCCGTCGATAGATGGCACCACGTTTTACTCCGCACCACATAAGATCTTGGCAAGATTAGACTACTTTTTAATTTCAAACTCCCTGCTGGCAAGATCTAGAATCCAGAAATACCCAAGGATTATATCAGATCATAGTTCTCTGGTCCTGGCGGTAAACTTGGGGGGGGGGGGGGGGCGGTAGGCAGAGATAATGGCTGGACATTTGAAAGAGCACTCCTGAAGGATACAGAATACGTTGTGCATATGAATAAATGGATACAAGAGTTCTGGGAGTTTAATAGGGAGAGTGCGTCAGCGGGGGTTGTCTGGGATGCATTCAAGGCGACAGTTCGGGCGGAAACGTTGAGCTACACTTTGTCTAAACAGAAGCGGGAGAGAGCTAGGGTGGAACAACTAGTAAGGACAATTGGACAGGCAGAGGAAGAGTTGTGCTCTTTAATACAGCAGAATGTGCCACTGGAGATGCAGCTATTTAAAATCACTCAACTGAAAGCAGAGGTGCTAGAGGAAATCATCAGCAAGGTAGCAGTGAAATATTTAGTTAAGAAAGAGCAAGCGATTGAACTTAGTGAAAGAGTCTGGCATATCCTGGCAATCCGAACCAGACAGCAATTGGCAGCGGGGGAGATTAAGGAGATCATGGATAATCAAGGGACTCTTAGGAGGGATACAGAGGGAATCAGAGAAGCTTTCAGACAGTTCTATGCAGACTTATACAATTTAGAAGATGGATATGGAGGAGTAGGAGTTTTCCTTTATGGTATCTACGACTGATTATGCTAAATCATATACTTTTTTTATAAATTTGGGAACATTTTATTCGGTATGGATAAATAAATAATGTGTGTACCTTTTTTAATTTATTTTTTTAATTTATTTTTTATCTTTTTAAATTCATTTCTCTTACATTAAATGCTGTGCTGTGCTATATGTGAAAAAATCTTCAATAAAAAATATTAAAAAAAAAAAATGAAAAGCTTCGGAGGTCCAACTTCCAGAGTTTGACTGGGATCTCACTGGAAAGCAAGCTGGCGAACCCTCCTCAAACTCGGACTGGTTTAGCGCATCGAGAGACACTAACAGCAAAAGCGCTAGAAAAGGTTGTAAGTCAGAAGGTTAAATCTCCACCGAGGCCTACCGCGAGGGATATCCGAGAGTAGGCCTCTTTTGTGCTCGGCCTGAAACTTTGACTTTGTCCCCCTCAAACCCAACCAGATGTCCCAGAGTGGCGCTCTAGGTTTCGAAGTGCTAAATCTTTAAAAATTAATATCTCTGGTTCCCTACATTGAATTTTTGTCATTTTAAAGATACAAATATTGGCTATTTTTATCAGTTGGTGTGGGATTTTTATTGTGTGCTGGTTCCTAATTATTTCCTAGGTTTTGAAATGCTTTGCATATCTGTCTCCTAAGTTAAGCCTACCTGCTCGCAGCCAAGTTACCCAGGGTTGAGCATGATAATATTGTATTGAGACCTGTATTGAGCCCTAGACTGTGTTAGTGGCCTTATTGCCAGTGATATATGCCTATTTGCCACTACTAATAACTCGCTTTCCAACAAATACCAAATAAACTGAAGTGCATACCCTCGATGCACTTTCATACTCTGCAGTGATTACTGCAGAATTACTGGTTTCTAAGCAGGGCTGGAAGACTGAGCAGTCCTTCTTTATTTGAAAAATACTGCAGATTAAACTTTAATCTGCAGTGGTTTTAAACATAGAGGGGCTGCTCCCACTTCCCACCCTGTTTAGAAATCACAGTAGTGCATACCCCTCGGCGCCCTTTCATACTAAAGTATGTAAGGGTGTCAAGAGTTATGCACTGCAGTGCAGTCTGTGGTTTGTAAACCGGGCCACTTTAATCTGCAGTGGTTTTTAGACCTAGAGGGACTTCTAGAAATTGGGATGGAAGAGGGAGCAGTTCCTGCATGTTTAAAAGCCACTGCAGAATAAACTTTAATCTGTAGTTTTATGGCAGAGCGGTGAAATTTACCAGTAATCCTGCGTTACAAGAGTGGCACGGAATGAGACCATTCCTCCCATTTCAACAGCAGAATTAAAAATCCATACATGCCTAGTTTGTATACGGAATATCACTTTATTCTAACATGGCTGAGAATTATAGCGTGAGCCTATAGAAAATGTGCTCTCATCTTAGCTTCTGGAGCACCTTTCATAAACACTACATGCATTTCAATGGGGACAATTTCTCAAAATCCTGTAATGGCTGCCATAACATGTTGTAGCTCGCCACTCGAAGGAGGGGCCTTTGAGAACCCTTTTACATGCCCTTCGCGGTCCAGGTGTGCTTACGCTGCCCCCTTGTATATTTTTTTTTAATTCATTTTCATGATGCAGGGACTATGTTTTAGTTCTTTAATGGCTCCCACAACATATTGTTGTGGCTAGCCGATAAGGACTGGTATGCCTTTTTTAACCGCATCATGATCACTCGAGCACCTCACTGCACTCTAGAATCTCGCCCCATAATGCTTTGCTGGGCCTTTTGGTTGGCATATAGTCAACTCACAAAAGTGAAATTGAAAATATAGCGAGCAATGAGAGAGGTGTAGATTTTTGGGTCCTCCCTAACCTAGGGAGAGACCCAGCAGATGCCTTGAACACAAAGAGCACATCATGCTCAACGATTCAGTGGTGGTCCCATCCTCCTAGGACCACCCCAAGCACAGTTATGGGCAAAAATACAATCCCAACCAAAGGCTTTGCAAATCTTTATGGGACGAGAGAGTGCAGTGAATATTATAGTATCCAATATCAAAACATTCCTCAAGGGGCAGGCTTTCAGCTCAGCTGAGACCTAATACTATAATAGTCACTGCACTCTAGAATCCTGCCCCATAATGCTTTGCTGGGCCTTTGGTTGGCATTGTATTTTTGCCCATAACTGTGCTTGGGGAGGTCCTAGGAGGATGGCACCACCACTGAATCGCTCAGCATGATGTGCTTTTGTGTCCAAGGCATCTGCTTGGTCCTCCCCCTAGGTTAGGGGGAGACCCCAAAATCATCACCTCTCTCATTGCCTAATATTTTTCAAAGTTCACTTTTGTGAATTGGTTATATGCTTATTAGCATGTCACATTAAAGTTGCTTTATGAAAGGGTTGTGGGTGCAGTAGCTAATTCCGCTACGCTGCGGAGTCACCTAGTCAGACTTTTTCCATGAATTCTGTGTTTTCAATGTAATGCGTTGTTAACAAATCTCCACAACCTCCGCTAGCGGAGCCGAGTTCATTGCCCGCGGTTACCTGTGATCCAGAACGTGGCCTGTAGATGGTACTCGTGGGTCATTCAATGCTTGTAGCAAAATACAAAAAAAAATGCAAATCACTCGGGTGACAAATGCAAAAACAACAATTGATGGACAGAATGCAGAACAATTTCATACATTCCCCCCAGTACAGAGAGCTGGGCCTAAATCCATCGTTTTTTTGCACTCCACACCACCCCAGTTCAGACATGGCCATATGCAAATCAGCCTTGACCCTGTGCCTCATGGGAACAGTCAAGGCCGAACTGCCAAGCCATGTCTTTCCTGGACCGGAATCAAGCATCCTAGGACCAGTTTCTGGCTATCAGCCGTCTTCAGCCAGGATAGCTTGACTCCAGTGGTGTGGAGAGCATGAAACTCACGTCTGAGCATACCCATCCCAATCGGGGTGACAAATGCAAAAACAACAATTGATGGACAGAATGCAGAACAATGTCATACATTCCCCCCCCAGTACAGAGATCTGGGCCTAAATCCATCGTTTTTTTGCACTCCACACCACCCCAGTTCAGACATGGCCATATGCATGGCCATAAGCAAAATACTGACAGCGACTAGCAGAGCCGGTCTGTGGAGTTTATGGATTCGGCTCAGTCCCATTTCCAAGCCAATGGTCGCTTCAAGCGTTTTACGAAAAAGTCAGTGTTCCCTTCTCATTCAAGTGTACTCCATGACCGTGTTTAGGACTCGTTCCTATGCCACAGACGGGTTATGCGAAGGTGGGAGATCATGTATTTTTTCTTTGTCAGTTTCTCACCAGGACCCCATCTGCTCACAGATGACCCATCGCTGGCGCCTTGCCCAACCCACCTAAGCAGCTGTAAACCTTGTATACTGACCGATTAGACAACTCTTGGTACTTTATTGGCGTGACAACTGCTGCCATGTAAACTACATGAACTATTATCTTTCTAGTGGTGATCGTCTTAAGTTCACATGCATGTTGATGTCTGTTTCATGCACAGTGTCTTTATTGGTAATCAGCATAGGCATTTTTGCTGCTGTTTCTGTCTGTTCTTTCTAATGCTCAGTTTTTTTTCCTTTCGCATTTACTAGCGAAGATTTTGTTTTCTTAACAAAATATTAGAAAGTAGGTGTCCCAAGTGTCTTAGTAGGCGGGGCAGGATCGGAGAAGTGTCTCTACTCTACTTCTCCTAAGTCACATTATTGCCAAATTATGTCCTCTTTGGGCTGTGGTTTGGTCTGTGTCGAGTCTTTAATTGTGGTCTGTTTACAAGTATTTTCCTTTGCCTCTCCTGCACATTCCAGGCTCACACTGAAGTCGTTACCATTGTCACTCGCACGTTGAATGACCCTCACCCGCCATTAGTAGGCGGGCTATCTCTCTCTTGACCATCCATATGTGTGTTCATGTATACGGCTGTGCCATTTTCACCCGTTGCGGCTCCCGTTGATGTTACAACTCTTACTTGTACTTGCCGTTATTAAGTTGTTTTAGGCTACCTTCGTTGGCTGAGCTAAATTTTATTCAACATAACTTGTTTTCCTTTGTGGTAACACTTAAGACGGTACCATTGAGGGTCGGATTCACAAAAGGCCTCCGCATTGCAGTTTCTCATTGTGGAGGTCCTGCCACGAGTGAGGCCCCCTTGTCCCCTCACGACGGCGGAGGCCAGTTTCTAAATCGGGCCTTCAGTATTTGTAAAGATTACACGTCAAACCGATTTGTCTTTATGCATAAATATAGGTGTACTCATTGTAGAATTCTATAGCTCTCTTCACTACCAAAGACAGATGACCGGTAGAGTTTACACACCAAGATTAAAAACTAACTCCAGGTTTCAAGTGGAAGCACTTAGAAGTCGGATCCACTTGATAAAATAGTAGAAAGACGGAGTCCAAGATGGCGGAGTGAGGACTCTGCTGGCGGCGGATTAGGAGCGAACTAGGAGCTCTCTCCCCTCGCTAAGCAATACGGACTGCACAACGGAATTGTTTAACCTCCTCTAACCCTGACCCTGACTCTGACTGCTGGAACTAACGTATCGAGCAGGGGGCGACGAGACGGGGGAAACCTGCAAAAGCGGCAAAACCAAACAATAATGCTCAGCCTGACTCACCCACGTTAGCTGGCCGTGTGAAACATTGGAATCGGAGCGGAGTCCGTTTATTATTGCGGAATACCGAACTAACAACATGTAATCCACCCAGTACTGTGGGTTCTTGGGCTCCCTCTCTCAGCGGCAGTAGCAGGGCGAGGGCGATACTGATTGACCGGCAGCTTCAGTGCTTTGGCGCTACGCGTGTAAAAAAAAAAAAAAAAGCGCTGGTAAACACTGCTGCAACTTTGTTTCAACTTCCGCTCGGCTACAAAACAACACTGCCTAAGCAAAAGGCTGACGAATGCTGTGGCAGACAACGAAGATTTGGAGAGCTGTGAAGGTCTGGCTCACTCGCTCCGGGATTACTGCATTAGGTCTGGCTAAAACAAGGCTTCAGTCTACAGTGACTATTGCAGCTACCGGAGGTATGTCACCCAAGCACCCTTCACGAACAACACGAATTACCAAAAATTCAACAACAGCTGCAGCAGCAGCAATGATCACCGTTTCTGCACCTGTCTCTTTGCCCTCGGCAGTAGACTTAACAGCAGCCCTGACCCCGGCTTCTGTTCTTGTTCCAGTCCCAGCTTCAGCTCCAGCTCTATCTCCAGCCCAACAGACTGCAGGGGTTCCAACAACTAGTACGCAGGGGAGCGTGGAGAAAATGACAACGAGTATGGAGTTGAATGAAAATGAAGCAGAAATGGCAATGAAAGATTTATCAGCTCATGGCGTAAAAAGCAATTTTGAAAAAACCGAAAAAACAGCTACGGTCAAGGGGAGCGACAAGAAGATGACAGGTAAGGGGGTCTTGAACCCTCCCGTACTTAACTGTGGAACAATCCCCCAAAAAAAAAATACAATGTTAAAAAAAAACATAGACATTAATGAGAGCGCTAAAGTCGGGACAAATGTAGGAGGGGATGGCGGCTCACTCAATAGAAATGACAATAAAGATAATACTCCTACTATGATCGTAGGCAATAAGACTTGTGACATAATAGAGCTGGAAAGCCCCGAGATAACCACTGAGCTAGGAATGGCAACTGAAAGGTCAAAAACTACCAAAATATCATCACTGGCAAAAATGGAAACTATTGCAGATAGTGACAAAAATTAAATGGAAGAGCTTAACTACCCTGCCGCTGAACTTATGAGTAATCACATATCTGAACAAATTTCAGAACTCAACAATGATCACCCCAACTCAGAGGACGGTGACTATGACACAGAGGAGGAATTAGAAAAAACTTTGAATAAAACTTCTAATAAACCACCACCACGGAAACGTAGAGGCAAGGCCAAGACGATCTATAAAAAAAAAGGGAAAAATTTGACAGATATGGTAGCAGGGATAATACCCTTAAGTACAAGGAAGACTACTATTGACAAAAGCCCTTTAAGGAAGTGGATGGAGGCTAAAGGGCTTGTCAAAAATATGACCTTAAGGCTCTCAGGGGGCAGCCCCACAGATTGTGACAATGGGGTACTGTTGCCACCGGAAAATGGGTCTGACTCAATGATGCAAACCCCGAATGATATCAACTATGAACAGGATAACGAACAAACTAAAGGGGAGGATGAAGTCCTGGTGGGTGCATCCTCACTGGATTCAGCAGTTGCAGAGGACCCGGGCTCGGACTCTGAACCAAACCAATCTAATGCTGAAAATAAGCGGAGTGAATCAAAGGAAGAGCCCAAGCTGGGTAATACCGACCACCCTCAGCTAGATGCTATCTTAAATCTTCTTGTGAATCAGAGGGCAGAGTCGGAGGCACACTATCAGCAGCTAAAAAAAGATAACATAAGACTGCAAACACTAATAACGGATGTAGCCTCCATACTCAAGGGAGTCACACAGGAAATAACAGAGCTGCAGCAGCGTACAGTATTGGTTGAAGAGAGAACGCAAAGGGTTGATGCCACGGTGGAGCGACATGACTCCGTACTAACTCAACTTCAGGGGAAAGTGGATGACCTGGAAAATCGCTTAAGAAGATCAAATCGTAAACTGTATGGTATTCCGGAAGGGGCAGAGGGGTCCGACCCTAGGGCCTTCTTGGTGAAACTGATGCCCCGAGCTTTTCCTGAACTCTCTGATTGGGACTGGGACTCCCAAATCCAACGAGCTCATCGGCTTCCCCTGGGTCAAAAACGCCCCGATAGTAAATTTCCGCGTCCATTTCTGATCTATTTCGGGAATTTTCTGCTACGGCAAGCGGTATGGCAAAAAGCTAAACCTAACACTCCCACAACCATCGATAACTATACCATCTTTGCGCGCTCAGATTTAAGCAAAGCCACGATGGATAAGAGATGGGAAATGCGCAAACTAATTGATCCTATCAATAAACTGGGTGGCTCAGCATATCTGCAGGAACCAGCTCGCCTCAAAGTGACTTTGAAAGGACACACAAATTTCTTCTATGAAGTACAAGAAGCGCAGGCATTTTTAACCAATGCTAAGCGCCAATAAGAGCAAATAACCATAGAACTGAAATAAAAGGAAATAGCTTAAAAAAAAAAAAAAAAAAAAAAAAAAGGGGGGGAGGAGAACTTGCTCTAACACTACTAGCAGATGTAAAACCATTAAGGAAGGAGGGGGGAGGGCGGCCCTAGATTCGTCGTCGCCGCAAGCGCTGCCTTTCCAACGGCAGCAGTAGGTAAGGGGGGGGAGGGGGGTGGTAGTTCTTCGCAGTTTGGGGGGGTTGTGTGTGGGGTGGACGGGTGGAGGAAGGGTAGGGGTAAAAGAGGGGGGGAAAAAAATATTTTCAACCTGGTAGAAAAGTTTAAGAAGAGATCTAAGTTTGTAAAGTGCTCTCTTTCATATGTGAGAAAATGTGAAACTATGTTGTTAATAGTTAATACTGTCTATATCTATTATTTTAAAGATGCAAAGTATTAGATGTCTAGCATGGAATGTGTCAGGACTAAACAACAAGCGCAAAAGGCAACTAGTCGCTGAAGAATTACATCTATATAACCCACAACTAGTTTTTCTGTCAGAAACCCACATCATAGATGGCGATAAGAAACTGCTGAATCAATTGGGCTTCGAGATGATAACATACTCAGCAGCCACTTCACATATCAGAGGGGTGGCCATATTAAAAGATAAAAGATTTAGGGTAGAGATAATTAGGACACATTCTGACAAACGGGGGAGGTGGGCAATTACTCAACTTTGCCATAGTGATATGAAGCTCGTCGTTTGTGTTGTATATGGACCTAACAAAGAAGACCCAAGAATATACGAAGAATTAAATATAGCTTTATTAGACTGGGAAGGAGAAATTATAATAATGGGTGATTTTAACTGTATCATGAACCGCCAGTCGGACACAACTCGCCCCGGTAACCATATTAGAATGCCCAGAACCAGAGCATCTATCTTAAATCTGTGTAAGTTACACAATGTTAGAGATGTATGGAACTCACTATATTCTAATGCTCCAGGATACACTTACTATTCTGCTCCTCATAAGCTATGTTCACGTATAGATTTGGCTTTAATTTCAGACTCCTTGATGAGCTCCATCACGACAATGGTCATATACCCACGAATTACATCCGACCACAATCCCATAATGGTGGAACTAACTACCCTTCAAAAAATCAATCCCCCTAGAGCCTTTACGTTTCCAAGAAACTTAATTGCGAACATGATCTTTACGTCACAACTGAAGCAACATATTATAGAATTTCTGACTTTCAACAGAAACACTGCCTCCTGTTTAACGGTCTGGGACACATGTAAAGCAAGCATAAGAGGGTTCGTACAGTCATTTGTCTTAAAACAAAATCAAGAAAGGCGTAAATATAACTCAACCCTGACATCGGATATAGCTGTAGAAGAGGCGAAGCTAGTGGAGGCTTTAAGAGGAAACCTTCCAACTTTGGCCATCAATGCCAATCTTAGTCGGTTAAAATGCAAGACCAAAGAAACTTTGATTAAAAAAAGAAGCGCACAGATTCACAAATACAAATTCGCACAATATGAAGGGGGTGACAAAATTGGCAAAATCTTAGCATTTAAGGTAGCAGAGGATAGAGCAGAATCCACGATTACACAAATTATAGGAGTCGACAATAAAAAATATAATCAGACAGACAATATAATACAACAGTTTGCTAAATATTACGAAATTTTATATACTCCGGAAAAAACTCCTAACAGTGAAACTATTGATAACTATCTAAAAGAGAACTCTACGAATAAAATAACAACCTATGAAGCAGAAAACCTGGCTCTAGATATAACTAGACAAGAACTTAGAGAAGCTATAAACTCATTACCATCAGGCAAAGCTGCCGGGGAAGATACTATTCCTCTGGAGTTATATAAAATATGTATGGAAGAGTTAACACCACTTCTTGTAGAAGTAACTAATCATATAAGCAGTACAGGTTCTGCTCCGAGTTCTTGGAATAAGGCGAAAATTATCTTTTTCCACAAAAAAGGTAAACCCAAAGAGGAGATGGGTTCATATAGACCTATATCTCTAATCAACGCCGACGCTAAGATATTCTCAAAATGTTTAGCAAGAAGACTAGCACCGCTTTTACCTAAAATAGTAAGCACGCAACAACACGGATTTGTGATGGGGAGAGACACATCAGCTCACGTAAACACGGCAATAACAGCTTTTGACATTGCTGAAATAGAGGCAACCCCCTTAGCAATGATAATGCTAGACGCTGAAAAAGCATTCGACCGGGTGGGGTGGGAATATCTATGGAACGTAATGAGACATATGGGATTCAGCGGAAACTTTTTAAATGGGATTCAGGCACTTTACGATAATCCGTCTGCTTACATCAGCTATGGCGGCCTCACGTCAAACTATTTTACAATCCGGAGAGGCACACGTCAAGGGTGCCCCTTATCTCCCTTATTATTTGCCCTATCATTAGAACCTTTTTTAAAGGCATTGGATAAAGAACCAGAAATAATACCATTCAGAACAGGCAGGCAGAGCCTAAAAATAACCGCATACGCGGACGACATAGCCATTTACTCTACTGAGGTTATCGATTCTCTGAAAGCAATTAATATAGAAGCATCCAAATTTGGTAATGTATCTGGCTATAAACTAAATACTCATAAAACTCAAATAATAGCAAATTTTGTTCCCCCCCAAACTACGCCTGAAATCTGTAAGACTGCGACATATTTAGGAGTACAAATCTCCTCAAATATCAAAGAGATAAATAAGATCAATTATAATAAATTATTGAAAACCACTACTTCGAACTTAAAAAAATGGCACCGACTTCCATTAAACCTAATTGGCAGAATAAATTTAATAAAAATGAAAATAATACCCAAATACTTATACCTATTCAGATCAATTCCTTTGGCGCAAAACAGGTCTTTTTTTAAACAATTAGATAGCGTTTTTTGCAACTTTATTTGGGGCTATAAGAGAGCTCGGAGATCGCTAAAGATGTTAAAAAACAAAATCGGATCAGGCGGTCTCAATTTTCCTGATTTAAAATTTTATTTTTGGGCCTCATTTATAAGGCGTATTAGATCCCTATTAGATTCAGAGAATCTGCTTTTTTACCATCATTTACTTTTAAAAGAAGACTCTAAACAATTTCTACTTCGTATCACTGACCCGAATTTTTACAAAAGGGTTAAATTTAAGACAGCACGGGACTTAGTAAAGATATGGAAAGATATACAAATACACTGCAAAAACAATATATATCACACTCAATTAACCTTATGGGATAATCCTGGACTACCTAGCATATTCAGCGACGGGGAATCCCGAAGATGGCAATCGAAAGGAATCAAGGTACTGGGGGACTTATTTACTACTCAAGGCATGATGGATTTCCGCACCTTAAAACAAATATATGGACTACCAGACACATACGAGTTTAAATATAGGCAAATATATGATTTTCTCGTGCGGAAGAATAAAATCAAAGTCTTATCAAGCGGGGGTATCTAGGATATCCTAAACTCAAAAAAGGAAAAATCAATAATAAGTTTGGCTTATAAGACACTGACAGATATAAGAATGAACGATAATGAAACAATAGCAATTAAATGGAATGCAAAATTAGGTACTAATATAACAGGAAAACAGATAACCGACGCGTACATGGACATCCATCACCACGTAAGATCTTCTAGTTTGCGCCTACAACAATACAGAACCATATATATGCTATACTACACACCAGAAAAGATATCTAAATGGGCCTCAAATGATATTCTGGGTGAAAAAACTAAGTGCCCAAAATGTGACGAATATGCAGCAGATCTAATACATATGCTGTTCACATGTCCAAAACTTGGGAAGTTCTGGGAAGAAGTGGGGAAAATTCTAGCCATAAAAAACGTTACCAGCACATCTATAACAGCCCCCATGGTAATATTAAGTTTATACACTACAAATCAATCATATCCCGTACTATTATCTATCTTACTATCCTGCGCTAAATTAATATTAGCTAGAGCATGGGTCAATACTAAGCCACCCAATGCCTTGGAATGGTGGTACTTAGTTAACGAAATCAATACCATGGAACGTACATTGGCAGAACTTAGAGGTGTTAAATCATTGCAGAAATACGAGAAAGTATGGGGAATACTAGAATTGAACTGAACTGAACTGAATTGACATTAAGTCTCGATTTATGTACATTGATGATAAGCTGGGAGATGATCATGTCTGTATGTGACAATCTTGTTTAATCTGACATAATATTTGATTGTATTTTGTAACTCAATACCAGGTGAAAATAATAAAAATATTTAAAAAAAAAAATAAAAAATAACAAGAAAAAAAACAAGAAAAAAAAAAAAGATAAAATAGTAGAAAGACATTAATTCAATTTACCACTTCACTGGAATAGGGAAAAAAGACAACGTTTAGCAGTTGGAAAAAGAAGAAATGTTCCACTGAAAGCAAAGCAGTGCTTTAATACCAGACAAATGTCCGCCTCCCCCACGGATATAGACAGCCTGCCTTGCCCAATTATGCTTCCTTGCTGAATTTTCCTGCCTTTCTTTTAATGTATAGGTTGGCACTTTGGCTACCAAAAAAGTAAAATCTGATCCATGAGCCCGATGGATAATATCTCTGCTTCTTTCTCCGCAGGCTTTGGAAGTGATCAGGCAGTTGAAAGAAACCATGAAGATCGAGCGGGCTCACATGAGGCTGCGTTTCATCCTCCCCGCCAAAGACGGGAAGAGGCTGAAAGAAAAGCTGAAACCACTCATTGCGATCCTGGAGAGCGAGGATTTCGATCAAGAGCTAGAAATTGTAAGTCTATTTTAAAAATGAGGATCTCTGATCACCTTAAAAACTGACATATCTGTGCAAAAATGAAAACGAGTACACTGTATAATTGGCAGTGTTACAAACAAGAACAGATTAGCACACTCAATGTAACCCACGTGATACAGGCAACAATATAAACTTAAGGCGGGGGCCCAAACTACAAATCTGTTCAGGTATGTTGCCTTGTTACATGTTTCAGCATTGTGTGAACCTTCCTCAGGGTGGTATCACTGCAAAATGTTGGTGTTAGTGGGAATGTGATGCATTTTTTTAAATATTTAATGAGCTTTATTGAACAAATAAAGTTTATAAAACATCGGCCTAAATATAACAAATTAGATGTATCCAACATACAAAGTAGAAATGTACAATAGGCTAGTAGAAAGCTGTTAACATTTTAGGAATCATATAGGAATGGGAAGGGGGAGAGAGAGAAGAAAGAGGAAAGAAAATATATACTTTGCAAGTAATAATTAAATAACAATAACACTCCACAAAACAAAAATGGTATAATTAACAAATTTACATCTGAATAATACTCTACCAAATGTTAACATGAAAAGAGGACAAAGAAGAAGAAATCATGGAGGTTGAACATTTTCAGAACGATTACGGGAAACTTTAGTAATTGAAATCATATTCAAATAAATAGTTAACAGCAACCAAAATACTTCTCTATTTACATGTGAGTTGCAATGGGGGGCAAAAGCAATATCCAATCTATGATAGTGGCATACAGCATTCCACCAAGACTTAGTAGAGAGTTTGTTTGAACACTTCCAGTTCATTGTACTCTGTTGAAATGCTAAGGCTAACTTCAGATCAAACAACCCTTTTTCATGAGATAATAAGCTTCGGGATTCCGATTAGCTTCCCATAAAGAGAAGAACATTTGATCTAGGAATATGTATGTTAAAAATAGTTGAAAGGGGAGACAAAATTTGTAGCCAAAAAGAAGCTACTGAGGGGCATGAAAATAGGAGATGTGATAGGTCGGCCGAGGGATAATCACCAGACCAGCAAATCTTATTATTAGTGTTTGCAAAATTAGCTTTAGATATTGAAGTGAAATACAATCAATGATATAGAAAAACATAGATTGAGTGGTGGATGCAGATCTCGAAATTCATAACGATCTAGCCCAGATCTTGTTCCATGTATCAGTACTCCACTCGCAGTCCAAATATGTCTCCTAAGCGAGTTCCATCTTAGTCTTAGAACGTCCAGATCAGTGGAGTTGAAGAATTTCGAGATTAAGGAAGCTTTTGGAAGTAACAACATGATTTTAAGAAGTGGATTTGTGATGCCAAGGAATCTTCGGAAGGAAGGGAATAGGACGCACTCAGAATCGCTTCCATAAATATAGAAAATGTGTACAAAAACGAGCAAGGACATTTAAAAGTGTCTTGAAAAGAGCAAGGAGATATGCCGTCAAACAAGTCTTTAACCCAGATAATACCGTTACTTCTCCATGAAGACAAAAACAGATGTCTGTTATTAATGGGAATGATACGGTAATACCAAAGAGGAGAGTGTAGTAAAGTATTTCTGGATATTATTTTTGGTTGGTAGTGAGATCTTAACAGCAAGCAAGTGTCTTTAAACAGTGGAAAAGAAGTGGGAATAGAATGTGATGCATTTTAATAGATTTGTTCTTGTGCATATTCCAGGATACACTTTCATACTGATGCCTTCTCATACATGTCAATAAGCATATTTTCAGGTCATCAGCTGATTTTTAAGATGTGATCAAATGTGTTTCTTTCTCTCTCTAAGTATTTATTACCGATATTCCTTTCTGTTTTCACATCTTTTCTTAACACTATGTGCCGCCGTCATTTTCCATGTATGTATATGCTTTGGCCTTGCAGTCTGTAGTCCGAGGCTTCTTCTGTTATTGCCTGAATGGTACATTATTGAATAATAATAATAATAATATTAATAATACCAGCATTTGTAAAGCGAGCAGCTACCTCGGGCAAGGTGTCCCGGCACTGGGGACTGTCGGGAAGATTAAGCAAGCTATTGCCCAGAGTCACAAGGTGCTGGGCTAACCTTGCGCCAGGCAACGAACCATGAGCCGCCATGGTCCAGAGTCATCCGCCCTGGCTGCTGCACCACGCCTCTAACACAACTGAAGTACCAGAAAAAAATACACTCCCTTTATCAGCTCTGCAGGAACTTTGTTCCACCTGGGCTTCAAAGAAAGCTTTGCAGTGAGCAGTGCTGGAAGTGGAAAACAATAACTGCGGGAGCCCTAAAAGGGGGACACTGCTGAGGTAGGATCAAAGGGTTTAGAGTCAGGCAAGGAAGTGTCAGAAGGAATGCCTCCAGTGGTAGGCACCCTAATATCTGCAAGGACATTTGGATTATTAATATACACTCTGCTCCAAAAGAAACTCACAATTAGAAAGGCAATATTAAAGTTGTACTGGCATATTTTATTTATCTCATATAGACCACTTTTTACAAGCCCAATCACTTTGCTTAACATACAAGTTCATATGGACATAAATAAATGTGAATACAGATGCAAACAACCAAATCTAAAAACACAACACTATAACATAAGTTTATCCCTAGGCAGATTAACTGATAAAATGCCTCATTGTACAGCTAATCCATTGTCCCGTCTGGAGATGAAATTTGAAATGCTGTACCTGCGCCAAGCCCAGAGACCACCTATTGAAAAATAATGAATTGCCTGTGAGCTATGCAGATGTGGAGAGCCCAGTCCATATTTAAAGGAAAGCCATGATCTGTCAGTATCAGCATGTTCAGCTAACAATGCAGCACACCACCACACAGAGGAGAAGAGCCTCACCGACACCCCTGCAGCCAGCTGCTCTGCGCCTACGTAATTGACCAAGGGAGTGCCCCAGGGCTCCTGCCTGAGCCCAACCTTGTTTAGTATCTATGTGGGTCCCTTGCCTACCTCCTTAGGACTTGTGGATTCAACCCCATCTCTTACGCTGACTATACACAGCTGCTTTTTCCTTTCGACAAATTTACTCCATCTGTACAGTCGGCCTTCTCTGGCATGAGAGTTATTTCAAATTGGATTAGGTGCTACATCCCCCAATGCAATGTTGGCAAGACAGAGTTCTTGCTCTTCGGAGAGGCTCCCCTACTATGGACCCCTGAATGGTGGCCGGCTGATCTGGGTATTCCCCCTGCTCCAAAATCCCTTGTTAAGAACTTAGGCATTCGCCTGGACAGGCACTTACTCTGAAGGAGCACGCTGCTCAGATAGCTGGCTCCTGTTTCCACACACTGGGTTTACTATGCAGACTCTTTCCATTGCTCCCCGACTCAAATCTGAAGACTCTGACTCAGGCAATTATATTAAGCCGTCTGGACTACTGCAGTGGCCTGTTGGTCTCTGCTAATGAGTCTTCGCTTCGCAGGTTGTCCAGAACACTGCTGCGCGATTGGTCCTCAACGCCCCTTCCAGGACTGCCTCCCGCCCTCTTCTCTGGCTCCCAATACGCGAACGGGTTAAGTTTAAAGTTTGTTGCAAAATCCATAAGGCTTTTTTCAACTGCTGCCCCATTTATCTTTCCGAGATGTTTATACCTTATTTGCCCTCTAGGTCCCTTCGCTCGGGATCTAAGTCCCTTCTCGTGGTTCAGGAAAGCCAGATTGGGTGGAAAGGCTCTTTCACACCTTGGTCCCCACTACGGGAATGAACTTCCACTACACCCGAGACAATGCTCCGAACACCTACAATTTCGAAAGCAGCTTAAGACCACTCTCTTTTGTCTCTGATTTGTCGAAGAAACTCTACCTCTTATCGCCCATCCAAAGCGAAGCTACCCCTCCGGGGGTCGATTCAGGCACTATATAAATAAATAAGATACACACACTGCGTGTGAGAGGCTGCTGCGTTTACCGAGGGCAGCCTGTCTCTGTATCGGGATAGAGGCAGGGAAAGCTGCTAGCACCAGCAAAGAACCTGATCCCGAGCAATACCACCTGCACGTCCCCACCACACTCCTGCAGCGGTAGAGAGACATGATTCTGTAGCACAGTGCATCACTGCACACATGAGGGCAGAGTTAGTGTCACGCTTCCTGGGCGCATAACAAAACAAGTAAAGACAGTGAGAGAAACAAACAACCATGTATATTAAACCACAAAGACTGTGACGGTGGTACTCTCGCAACCCAAACTGATGTCATTGTTTCAGCACCTGGCTACCTGTAACGCTGCTTCATAGGCTTCTTTTCTGCAGCCAAGGCCTACTTCACTAGAGTTTTAAATATCTGCTTGTTTTTGGTGGCAATTCCTCAACGCTACACCTACACCACTTTAAAACTAAAGACCCGTAAGTGTCACTTTAAGAAGACAAAAAATAATTATAGACATGTTTCTTGAGAAATGAGAGCTAAAGGAGTAACATAATTCAACCTTGGTAAAAAACACAGGTGGCACAAATGACCTGGTAGGAAAAGATACAATTTAGCCACATGCAAGAAAAAGAGAAAATGCACGGAAGAGAAAAAGCATATGTGCAGTTTAAAAGTAGAGGTAAGGGCACCAGTCAAACCATTACAATACAATGCATCACAGCAAACCTAAAGGAAATTATATTGATGAGTGGAAAGAGGCGGGATGTGGAAAGGAAAATAGGAGCAATGGGAAAGCAGAAGACTTGAGAATCAGGAAAACAATGCTACCTGATAAGGAAATGTGAAACAGCAGCAGACAAAGCATGTGGAGACATGAAGAAAAAATGGAGAAGTGCAGCAAAAAAACACAGAGAAACAGAAGTGCTAAAAAAGAAATGACAGGAGGTTCATCAAACCTAATTAAAGCTTATAACTAAGTAAAACGTTCAAAGAAAATATCTATTTAAAAAAAAGTGACAGAGAAAATACATGGTATAAGTTTCGATTTGCCAGTATACAATTGCAACAAGATGGGGGAGGACCAACTCTACAGTTTCAGAGCGTTCCAGAATTATTGCAGTGTGTAAATATGAGAGTCCCGTGTGTGCAGTCCATTGTAGAGCTGCAGAATGAGTTGGCACCAGGTTGCTGGAAGGAATTGCTAGAGTGCATTAAAAAAAACAGAAAATCAATATGAGAAACCTTTGAGTAGGACCAGTAAATCCTGGAGCACGGACCACTGAACATACTCAGAAGTGCATTGGCAACTAGAATGGATAGAAGGCACCTTCCTAAACTAAAGCACTTAGTGATTCTGTTGTTGTGTGTGAACATTGGGGATGATACCCAGATAATTTACAAGAAAGAATGAGTAGGTGGCCATCGCACTGCATTTTTTTATTTTTTATTTAAGGTTTGAAAAAAAGTTTTATTAAGAAAATTAGGTGTCACTATAAAATACAATGTTACAGATAACAATCAACAAATCAGCAATAAATTCCAGTACAAATGTGATAAACAGAAGCAAGGATCAGCAAACTTTGTCATGAGTAAAACAAGGCAAAAAAGATGAAGTATAAAGAGAAATATAAACAATGTATACAAGAGTAAATAAGTTAAGGAGGTTTGAGGACTTCCGGCTGAGAGGGTTGCAACAAGGGGTGAGATTTAGCACATTTATCAAAAAACGTTGTAACAGTTAGCCAAAGTTGAATCCTCTTTGCAATCATAGGTGTAGGTAAATTGGAGAATGTTTCCATTCTATGATTGTGACAGATATCATACCACCAAGCTTTATATGAAATGTTAGTAAAATTCTTCCAGTTCCTCGTTATTTGCTGAAAAGCAACCTCTATTCATAAATAAATAATTTTAAAGTTAGTTAAAGATAGTGGTTGTGGAGAATGGGATGTGTGTGATGAAAATTAAAATAATTTGAGACCAAACATGTGTCCAGAAATTCCTTACTAGGGGGCAAAGAAATAACATATGAAATAAATCAGCGTCCGGAGATGCACAAGACCAGCAGGTATTAGGTGTGTCAGGAAATCTTTTATGTAGGGCCTGTGGAGATAAGAAAAGTCTGTGATAAATATAAAACCATGTTTGTGTGCGGCTAGCTGCTCTCGAGACTTTGCGGATTTTAGTCCATATGGCATTCCATAATATTAAGGACTAGTCAACACCAAAATCCTTCTCCCATGTTTCTTCGACCTTTGATTTATGTCTGGGTGTGGCAGTGGATTGGAGAAAGGTAAATAAAGGTGATGCTTTGGGTTGAAGACGTAAAAATGAGGACAGATTGGTACGTGAGTGCATGGGTTGAGATGGTTGAGCATAATTGGAGAAGAGTGTATATGCATCTAAAATGGTTGTTTGAAGAACATTATATTTGTTGAGGGAAGGGAATTATTAAAGCGCCATATTCTTGGAGCGTTGGTTTTGGGTAAAACATCTAAATCAATGGAAATAGGGGCATGATCTGACAAGAGTATGGGTCCTATATCATCAGTTATGAGCGATTGTGATATGCTATGTGAAATGAAAAAATAATCAAGCCGTGACTGAGAATGATGAACTGGGGAATAAAATGTGTATTCTCTGGTAGTCGGGTTGCATAGCCTCCATGCATCAAGAAGTTTGTGTTATGTAATCATATGGATAAAAGATTTGTGGGCCTTGTTGGGAATAAATGAAACTTTAGAATTGCGATCTATAAAGAGATCAGAAACCTGGTTACAATCCCCCTCTAATATAAAGTTATCTTCCATGTGAAGAGTGACCTGCTTAGCCAGTGAAAACCAAAATGATGAGTAACCGCCAGTTGGGGCATAGACATTAAAAAAGAAGAATGGAACATCCTTCAACATCAGCTTAACGTTAAGCCATTGTCCCTCCGTATCTGAATCTTGAGAAATCAATTGATAGCGTAAACACTTACGACACAACATCATGACTCCATTACGTTTACCATCACCAGTAGAATAGAAGACTTCACCCACCCAACCTTTTTGTAACTTTAAAGATTCATTCTCTGTAAGATGAGTTTCCTGCAGGAAAACTATATCTGCATTTAATTTAGCTGAATGGGATAGAACTCTGTCTTTTGATGGGAGAGTTTAGCCCTCTAACATTCCACGAGACTAATCTTAACGGCATAATAAGTCATGGAAAACAAGGGGAAGAGGGTAGAGTGAACAATTGAAACAAACAACTCAAGGAAATACAAACAATGAAGGATGTCATGTGTACAATAACCATGAGTAAAAAAGAAGAGTAGGAAAAAGACTTTTTGAGTAGAAAGGCAGGAGAAAATATGTGGTAAGTAAAAACAATGACAGAAAAGAATATAAAGCTTAAGACATGGTACACAAATGGAAGAGAAGTAAGAGATTGTAAGATTTCTGAAAAAGTTAGTAATGAAAACTAGAAAATAGCAACAACAAAGGTGTAATGGAGCAGAAAGACTGACATTTTGTAAGGAATAGGATTATGAAGAAAAAGAGTAACAATGACTCCTAAGATGTACGGAAGAAAAATACCTGGGAAAGGAGAAAAGAAAGGACTAATGACAAGAAAAAAGTGGAGATACAATAGAAGAACATACCTACATGGGGGAAGAAAGCACGAAGAGACGAAGGAGGGGGTGGAACCACATAGGACAGGCGGCAAATCCGATGTCTGCTGAGCGGAAACCAGGAAAAGAACAGAGAACTGGGACAAAAAACCTATGAAAAGGAAGGAGATAATAACAAATTAGGACATGAAATCAGAAAAAACAAAGACCGCAACAATAGCAAACAAAAACCAGGAATAACAAATGACAAATAAATTAAGTTACAAAACTGTGAGCAAAAAAATGTAACTGAAGAACTCAATCGCTAGAACAATTGGAATCAAAAAGATGAAATTTCAAACAGCATCAAAGTAGAAATTGCGACCACAGCTCAACCATGGAACGAGGATGAAGGACCAGAAATATCCATAGTAGGTGCTTTACATGAGTTAATGAAACTCTGCAAACTGAGTGGATACTCGTATGTGTTCGCCTTGTTGTTGTAAGTAACCTTGAATAAACAAGGGTGAAAAATACTGTAGCAGGGTTTCCGTTCTCCCACAGAACTGTGCACAGAGATCTAGAACCTGGGTGAGTCAGGGTGACCCAGAACTCACCTTTGTTTTAGAAATCCCCTTACCAAGCTAGCTACAGTGTCTCATCGGTAATAAATACTTCCCAATGACTTAGACAATCCAGAACATGAACTTAGGGTACCTCAGGTATCGTGGAACACATGAACACTCTTTCGTTATATAATCATTACAAACCGAAACTGGGAGGCAAAGAACACACGTGCAAGTTTGAAATGTTTATTTTTCAATGCAGCATTCTCAAACGCAGTATCTTGTATAATATCAACAACATACATATTATAAAAATCAGAGTTAGCAGCATAGTCACTAATCCATAATAAGCAAAAGGTGATAGCATGTTATGGTGCAAAAATCTATAGAATTCTGTATCACCTATATTTCGCGCACCCTAATTAGCATATTATTTTATATCTAAGAAGGTCTCGTTTGGGTTCTTAGCAGGGCGGCCCCATACCTCTAATTCTCAGTAGGAGGAGATCACATCAACCGCTACCAGCTCTCTGCATGCCAAGCATCAAGTGTGTTGTTTCATTCCCTGTAACTCTATCTTAAACCCACGTAGAGCCCAATGTTGGCAGCAACATTATTTGTGTTATGTCTAACGTGGTGCGAGGATCAGGCCTTCAGCAACCTTGTGTTAGGTTATTCTTAGAGTGTGCAGTTCTCGGTGTGCAGACAGTTGTACCAAGTGTACCAAGCACGACTGATACCAGGGCAATAACATATTATTCTCAAATAAATCACATCTTTCGTCTAGGTTGAAAGCTACAATAACAATTAGGTGTCGTGTGCAAACTGAAGCAGAAAGAAAATATGGCGTTTAAACATTTAATAAGCACATGCTAACTTAACACAATATATAGAAACGTAGTAACCATATGACACCCCCCCAATGATCCGAGGACGGTTAAAAAGAAAAAATATATGCCAATACTCTATGAGAGGCAAAACATGAAAGCAGAGTTCAATGATATTGAGCCAAGCTAAATGTATGCAAATGTAAGTAAAATTTAAAAACAAAAGTTAAGTATGAATGCCTATAGTGGCCACACAAAATATAAAAGTCGAACTTAACGCCTACTCTCAGTTCATAGGCCCAGAACATATGAAAAATCGAATGTTCGTATTGAAAAAGGCACCATTCAGAATTACTAAAAAGTCACGTGCCATAATAATGAAAGTCTTCAAAGTCACTCATGGGTTGAATGAATATGCAAAATAGGTAGCTACAGCTTCCAACATGAAATCACTGTCATCATCCGAAAACAGTTCAGCCGTCCAATTAGGCAATGGGAAAGAACATACGTGCTCCTCCAACACCGATTCCTCTAGCAACATCAGAGGACAACTCAGTGGGTTCTCGAGAACGCTATGTGCCAGAAAGCCATGCGCCGCTGCGAATATGTCCCACTGACCCATTAGTCCATGCATCGCTGCCACAGCCATAACCCTTTCGCCAGAACAGACCAACTCGTGAGCCTCTACGGGGTTCATCAGCTGATCAAAATCGACGTCAGGAGAAGTCGGTAAACAGAGACACAAATCAATGGCCCAGTCGAAATCACAGCTCAGGCAATGGAACACGGGCTGGACACATGTGAAGTAGGAAAACCTAAACGATAATCCAAAAGCCGTGCTTAAAGTCGCAAGCGGCAAGGAGCCATAGTAATCAAGCATCCGGTTGTGAAACTGCATCAGTAGGGGCTGAGCGTTTTCTTGCGCAGGATGGGCATCCATGTTTTATAAAGTAAAATATCACCAGAACGCCTGCAGCCAAAGCCAGCAAAACAGGAAATCCGCCAAACAGGCTAGCGAATATAGAATGAAAGAACGCAGGGATAATACCAAATACTTTTTCAAATGTAGTCACGAGACCACTGCTAACCATTTTAAAAAAATGAGCCAGCCCGGTCGTGGAGGAGGCATTTAAGATTTGATGAACCAGCTCGGAGAAATGAAACGGCAAATCAGTACTTAAAAGTGCCTGCACCTCTGTGCGTGTGTTTGCTATGTGAAGGACATAAGTTTCGCGGGCAGAGCTCAGGGCCACCTGCTTTTGAGACAATAGTGCTCTTATACGGCCTAAACCATTGAACTCAGCTTTCAAGGTTGGTATTCTTGGCCAAATTAAAACATCTGAATTCCCATGCGTGGGTGGATATAGCACATTCTTGCAGCAAACCACCCTCTCTGAAACGGTAACCACATATGCGATACCGACCATTAACCCACAACAAAAGTCGTTATTCAAAAGTAAATAACTACCGTTGGACAACAAAGTGAACGCGGGAACTATTGCAGGAACTGGTGTCCCTTTCAAAACACAGGCCAAATTAGGTTTGTCCTGATTACAAGAACCATGCAACTGGATGTGTCAGCATATTAGCGAGCGGTCAGGCGACTGTGTACATTCTTCACCATTAAGATTCACTTCATTTCCCTCTTTTAGGCATCTATAAGTGTATGGTAAAGACCATGTCTCATGGAGGAAAGCACTGCTTAATGGTTCATATCGCCCAATGGCTATATATTTCATACAATTCGTAAATTTATACAAAGCAAAAGGTAAGGTTATAACACCATGGATAAGCCATGTAGCAGCAGTCACCTCAGCCACAGAAAAGGGCAAGGATTCCAATTTTTCAATGTGTAACATACAAAACGTTGCATCTCTCATTGATAGCATTCGCTGTTTTTCAGTCAAATTAAATGGGGCAAATAGTGATGAGACATTCATAAAATTCCAAGGCACTCGACCAGACTTAAGAGTCTGTAGTGTCCAAGCAAACTGCATCACAGAACGTAATTGATTTTGACCATGATATAACACAGACACTTCATGTACAATGTCAACAACAGAAGACACAATATTGTTCAACGTGTAAATTCGGGAAGAAAGCGTGTTAATACTGTTATCGACAACTGCAAGCACCTTTTCTAAATTTGCTAGATCAATAGCTCTCAGGCGTTTAGCAGCCTCAATTTGGGAAACTTTCCAAATTTCATTGTAAATCGCATACAGCCATCGTTTAGATCTACCTTTAGCTGGGCCTTTTATAAAATCATTCAAATCCACATTATCATTTAATTGAGACAGATGTAGTTTAACTGCAGCTAATGTGGAATGTTGTAACCAATTTTGACACCGCTTCCCCACAGAATAAGTTGTGACAGTATAGTCTTCTTCAAAACGGGGATCGGGTCTGACTTCTGTGAACCCTTCAGCCAAACCTAGAAAACGACGTTGGCAAGAATCAGCACTCCTATGCCACATCAGCCAACCCCTGGAATCTAAACTGGAAATGTTAAAGGATGAATTGTGCAATAGAGCTTGCAACTCATGAATGGACAATTCAGTAAAGTTACCCCAACCTGAATATTCCTCTAAATCTGGGATGGTTGGTGTATTTAATTTTTTAGAAGTAGCCAATCCAAAGCATGTTGTTTGGAAAATGGATGAATTTAAAAACAACATGTGAGTCGGGATGAGACATGCACGATGCAAAGCCTCAGTGCCTTGTACCTGCCAATCCTTGGTACCCCAAACCGATTTAAGGTCAATTGTTCCTTTCCAAAACTCGGAGCCATCTACAGCCAACCTGTCTAGAAAGGACTTCGAATACAGTAATTTTGTATCGGTAAGTCTAACTTTGGACATGGACTTTTGTGTCATTTTAAAATAAAATGACTCAGGATTAGATTGATTAAAGTCTGTGAAATAAGTATATTTTTTCAGAAACGTATTGGAGATGCTACCTAATGGAGCAGGGCAATGTTCCCATTGTGTATAATTTACAGCAACCCTCCTTGAATTTGTCTTATGCAAAAAATGATTACCGTAGTGTTGAAAACAAAACAAATCACCATAATTAATAGAATCTAAATACAGATCCTCAGCATCGAAGGCAGCATAATATTTTAAATCAGAGAATAATGCTTCTACGGCCTGAATATCCCAATCATCAGAACGTATATTTTGTTTAATCACATCTCCCATGTTTACTCTAAGCACATTTGGAACATTAATCACTTCAGTGGGCCCATGTATCTGAAACCTAACCGCATCCCACACAATCCCATCAAGGACAGGCCAAGCAGTAATGTTAACTGTATTTAAGTTTCGTTTCAGTCTGTGCGCTGAATGTGAAGAGGAAAGAGGGGCCAATGTTCCATTAAGGTACCGAATTCCTGTTCTTTCTTTAACGTAGTGACCATCAATCAGACTGAAAAAATAAAACACAAAACCAATTGACATTAAAAGATAAAATGAAAATAGGATCAACCAAATGTATGTCCAAGGGGGAATTAAAAAATGTTTTTTAAACAACGTGGCATATCTTGCAATGTTTGAGGGTTTCTTTAAAGGTTCCGAAACAGAGTCAAAAGAGAATCTGGACTGGTTGGCCAAACGGGTATGCAAATCAGGCATCGATAAATCAGCAGGATAAGTGTAGTTCAGCTCATCAATATCAGTAACAGGAATAGTATTTAATAAAGGACTGGATATGGCAGGCATCTCGAGGGACACCTCCTGTTCTGCGCCAGATGTTATTGCTAGCACAGAGTGCCTCACCATGGAAGGACAGGATACAGCCGGTGTCATGCTATGAAGAATCGGCCACCCTGTGTGTCTTGACATTGTCAATAGAAATAAATCTGTTTTCCTTACGACCTGGAAGTGGTGGTAAAATGACTGTTCTTGTGCCCTTCACTCCAAGAACTCGAACTGGTGCTCGATATGAGGGACCAAACTCTTTCTTGTTATCGATCTTCTCTCGAACCAGTTCTCCAACTTGGGGTAGCCAGCCAACTACCGGGATCTGCAGCGCATCATCCGATGTGGAGGGCAAATGTTCCTTTGCAAGACTGTCTCTGGTCTTTTGTAGATTCTGTAAAACATTGCAATGTTCATCTACGTCAAAGGCCGTGGCCTGGGCCTTGCAGTCCAGCCCATCGAGGTCAGGGACATACATCTTGATACCAAAGAGCATTTCGTATGGGGTCCGCCCACCCAGAGACCTTCTAGGGAGATTATTAAGCGCACGCTGCACGCCCATGAGGTGGGCTAACCAGTTTCTGCCAGTGCCTATAACTCGAGCTGTCAAAGATTGCTTTAAGTCGCGGTTCATTCGTTCAACTACACTATTACCCTCAGGTCTGTAGGGGCTCGAAAACTTGACTTGGACCCCCACCGAAACCATAGCATCCTTATACGCCTTAGAGGCGAAAGCCGGACCCTGATCCGAATGGAAAGTACCACAGGCAAAAATTCCCACAAAGACTCGCAAATCCTTAATGACAGTACGTGAATCAGCGCTCCGATGTGGCCATACCCACACAAAGCGTGTGCATGAATCAACTGCTACTAAGATGTACTTATACGCAGTATCAGAAGAAAATGGACCGCAGTGATCCAAATAAACGCATCCAAGCGGTTTATTCGAGATGTACAACTGTGTCTGAGGCGGACGCGCAGCAGTCGAAGGTTTAATCTGCTGGCAAATGTCACATTGAAGAACATATTCGCGCGTCTGTTTGTACAGTCCCCGCCACCAGAATCTTTGTTGTAGCTGAGTTACAGTGGCCGAGACGCCCGCATGCGCAGACGCCACACCTTCATGAGCCGCTGCAATCTAAGCAGCCCTGCGATCCGAGTTGGGAACTAGACGTTCGCCAACATCAGGGATTTTCACATAAGGAACCTTATCGGGACTTAAGTGGTATGTGTATTTAGAAGGGAACCCCGCAGGATATTTACTTCCCTTCTCCGTTGCAGCAACTGCTGCCAAGATGTCATCATCTATTTTGCTTTTGGACCTCGTGACTGCTGCAACTAAGTATTTTGATACCGCTGACTTCGCTGCTTCATCAGCAAGCGAATTGCCAACAGCGTGGACCCCCACGCGCTGATGACCGAGAGTATGAATCACAAACACAAGTGGCAGCTTCTCTTTAAGTTCCGCCACTCGGACCCAGATCGTTTTATGTTTTATTGTGCTACCTTTGGAGTCACGAAATTCATTCTGAATCCAAAAGAACAAGTTTTCATTGTAAGACTGGACACAGTAGTAAGAGTCACTTACGATCAAAGTCGTCACACTAGGATCTGCGTACTCCAATGCAAGCATCAGAGCACGAAGCTCTGCTAATTGTGCGGTACAGTCCCCAAGTGTCTGCGTGTGCACGACACTGGACTTGAACTCATTGTTCACCATGGCACCGACCACAATGGCGCAAGCGGAAATGTAGGCATGTTTAGAGCCATGCGCAACCTGCGCCGAACCATCAGTGTAAATGATGCAATGGAAATCCTCCAAAGGCCGCATTGCTAATGGAGCAGGATGAACAAATTCATACTGTAAATACTCCTGCGACCGTAAAGTGGCGTCAAAAATAAACGTGACATCTTGTGACGTCAAGGATGCAGCCCATTGAATCCACCGAGGGTGCAAAGCTTTGGAATTAGGTACACTGGCTTTCGTAACCGCCTCTAAGGCAGGACACGGGGTAACAACCAACATGCGCTTTCCTTGTGATAGGGCACGTTCTTTAAGAATTGCCATCTGTACAGCCGTCAAAACCTTCTCCACAGTGGAAAAACGCAATTCAGCCGATGTGTACAAGTGTGACTTGTAAGCAATAGGTACTGTATCTCCTTCATTAAAAGTCAGGTACGTGAACCCCACCACCCCAGGGATGATTCTTATCACCAGGTTGGTCTGGTTATCACGAGTCTGTAAGTATTCAGAAGCGAGCAAATCAGCCTGCAAAGATTGTAGAATGGCTGAATGCTCAGGCAGCCAGCATGATTTGGAAAAAGATGGTTGTATCAAAGCATACAAAGGCTTGATACGCTGGGCATTTTCCGGAATGTAAGTCCTCCCGAAATTCAAAAAGCCCAGCAGAGATTGTAATTTTTTCAGTGTTGTCGGAGAACGCAACTGTGCGCATTTCTCCAGGAAGTGGGGTGCTAAACCCTTCCCTTCGTTGTTAAGCTCGTAACCTAGAAACAACACTGTGTACTCTGCAATGTGCGACTTTGCAAAGTTAAACTTGTAACCTATGTCAGCAAAGTTACAAATTATGCTATTTACTCGACACAGATGCACCCAAAGATCGTCGTCTGTGAGATAAATGTCATCCACATACGAACAAGCAACTGGGTCGAAGCCCTCCAGAAGAGAGACAATGCGGGCGGAGAATACTCCTGGACTGTTCTTGTAGCCCATTGGGAGTCGTCTAAACATTTTTTGCACACCGCCGCATGTAAAACTGGTCCATTGGGAACTTAGACCGTCTAGTCTATGGGCATAAAAACCATTGGAAATGTCAAGCGTGGTTTTAAACCGTTTACGCTCAAGACTATTCACTAACGCAGAGCCATGAGTATTCTGTACTGCGCAGTTACGGCAATGCGAGTTCAAATGCCTATAATCTAAAACCAAACGATATGAGCCGTCCGGCTTGTTTACAGTAAAAAGGGGGTTATTCATCGGTGACACACACGTTTCAATTACACCTTGATATTCCAATTGTTCAAGGATAGCCGCGACTGAAGCTTTGGCTTCACGCCGTATGGGATATTGAGGTTGAGGCTGTGGCTGAGACCGTAAAGGAATCTCGTAGCTTGGTGACAATTTATCCCAGCCACACTGATTACGGTACACAGCCGGCGCAAGCGCCAGAGCCCACTCTTCTGCAAAATGCAGCGCTTCCACCCTCGGCACAGTGTGCGCGAAACTGGGCAGGATTACCTCCTCCCCTCGCGGAGCTGCGAGAACAAAAGGTGGGGGCCAGTCAGCCTCTGAAAGCAAAATGTCATACGTAGACGAGAGATTTTCCCAAAATACCCCTTTTACAGTTCGCTGCATGTCACCTTCAATTAACAGGACAATTTCAAAAAGACGTTCAGGGGGAGCAACATGCGTATCAGCAGTTTCAATCACAACATAAGTATCAGTCGCTGTCACCTTCAACAGTGGACGGAGGGCCTCTCTCACTATGGTAATCTCTGCTGCGCTGTCCAGCAAGGTCAGAGCCCACGTCCGATTCCGAAGCCGCGTTCTCACTATCTGGGGCATAACGATGCGCTGTCAGGGCGGCGACTTTCTTCGTGGCAAACTGTGGTCTCTTGGGCGTAGAGCCTTCCTGCTGCTCTCCACTGTTTCGCGGGCGGGGCTGACCACGTCCTGGCTGGCCACCCTGGCCCCTGCCGCCCCCTCCACCACCGGTTGACGGAGCTGATGAGTCCTGAAAGGAACGAGGAGAGCGTTGGTCAGAAGCCTGAAACCTCTCAGGCGATTTAATCATCGCGCGGTCGCGCAAATCATAAACACGATCCGACTGCGCAGGCAACGGAGTCGCAGGAGCAGAAACCTGTGTTTGTTGTTGTTGTTGCTTACCCTGATTCTGCTTTTTAGGCCAATTTTGTTTTTTGGACTTTTGTTGACCACTAGTTTCCGATGTCTGACCCTGGGGCTGCTTCTTCTCCTTATCAGGAAAAGCTTTAACCCCCATGGCATTGCGGCCTACAATCTTGTAAGCAGCCACAATTATCCTTGCCAACCGTCGGGGTCGTTCGGCCTCGGGAACCAACGCCAATGCGTTAGCAACCTGAAAGTTCACTGCATCCCCCTTGACATTCGCAAGGATAAGATCGCAAACTACATCAAAGGAGCCACACAGGCGCATACCCAATTCAACAGCCGACTCCGGTCCGTGTTCGTCTTGAACACGTTTAAGGACCCCACCTAGATTGGTCACAGACGGGGAGCCATAGCACCTCGAATAGACCGCTGCAAAAGTCTTACCCCAGGTCTCACAGTCAACAAGTTCAGGAGCCAAATCTTTCGGCAAACTTAGTGTAAGAATCCGGTGTTTATCACCCGGACTCGTGTTGGGAAACACAGCTTCCAGCTGGCCGAATTTCTCAGCAAGCCAGAACGGAAAATCATCCTTGTCCTGGGGCTTTTTACCCATCACGGAATTCACCATGACCGGATTGATTTTCAGACCAGCATGTTCTGCACGAAGCTGTGCGCCTCTAGGGGCCGCGTCCTGAACATTACGGCTAGTGTAATGAACAAGCGCTCTAATCACTTCCACCGCGACTTCATGAAGCCGCCGCAGATCTGCCACGTTACAAGTGGCGCGTAGAGGGTGAGGAGTGAATCCAGCCAAAGCGGGCAAAGGTGTGCCCGGAATGGACAAAGGACCCAACCTCGGAGCGGTCAAAGCGTGTGGTAGGGCGCCACCAAACCAAACTCCATGCTGCCAAGCATCAATAGGAACTTCCAGTGCCCTGTACGGAGCGTACGCAACCGGTACAGCTGAAGCAGTGTAAGAATGGAACACTCCAGAATTAGCGTTCACCGGCGGAAATGTCACCCACGAATAAAACAGTTCGTACGGGTAAGCATGTTCCGCACTCACCACCAGAACAACAGCCAAGCCTTCTACTGGAACATCATAAGCCCGCAAATGGTCACGCACCGCAATGCGACTATGCTGCGGGATGTCCACGGCTTGTGCCATGTCAGCACAGGAACGTGAAAAAAACAAAGATAACTTTGTAGCACAACTGGGTAGTAACTCAATGAAACCGTTTTTAGATAGATTCAAGCTTGAAAAAAGACCTATTTCAAAATAGGCAGGTTTTTCCGACACCGCCGTTTTCCGGAAACGGGAATGAAGACGTTAAGGTTTGAATGATATACTACTCGAGTGTCATGATATAAGGCCAATCAACGTATGGGCGCCATGTAGCAGGGTTTCCATTCTCCCACAGAACTGTGCACAGAGATCTAGAACCTGGGTGAGTCAGGGTGACCCAGAACTCACCTTTGTTTCAGAAATCCCCTTACCAAGCTAGCTACAGTGTCTCATCGGTAATAAATACTTCCCAATGACTTAGACAATCCAGAACATGAACTTAGGGTAACTCCGGTATCGTGGAACACATGAACACTCTTTCGTTATATAATCATTACAAACCGAAACTGGGAGGCAAAGAACACACGTGCAAGTTTGAAATGTTTATTTTTCAATGCAGCATTCTCAAACGCAGTATCTTGTATAATATCAACATACATATTATAAAAATCAGAGTTAGCAGCATAGTCACTAATCCATAATAAGCAAAAGGTGATAGCATGTTATGATGCAAAAATCTATAGAATTCTGTATCACCTATATTTCGCGCACCCTAATTAGCATATTATTTTATATCTAAGAAGGTCTCGTTTGGGTTCTTAGCAGGGCGGCCCCATACCTCTAATTCTCAGTAGGAGGAGATCACATCAACCGCTACCAGCTCTCTGCATGCCAAGCATCAAGTGTGTTGTTTCATTCCCTGTAACTCTATCTTAAACCCACGTAGAGCCCAATGTTGGCAGCAACATTATTTGTGTTATGTCTAACGTGGTGCGAGGATCAGGCCTTCAGCAACCATGTGTTAGGTTATTCTTAGAGTGTGCAGTTCTGGGTGTGCAGACAGTTGTACCAATGGTACCAAGCACGACTGATACCAGGGCAATAACATATTATTCTCAAATAAATCACATCTTTCGTCTAGGTTGAAAGCTACAATAACAATTAGGTGTTGTGTGCAAACTGAAGCAGGAAGAAAATATGGCGTTTAAACATTTAATAAGCACATGCTAACTTAACACAATATATAGAAACGTAGTAACCATATGACAATACCATATCTGGCACCCAGCAGGCGAAGATCGGCTCTCCTATTTAGAAAGGCTTTACGACGGGCCGCAGTAGCTTTAGCATAATCCTGAGCAAAAAATAAAGAAGAGCCCGACCAAGTGATCTTTGGAGAGGTCTTAACTGCCGCCAAGACCTTCAATAAGTCTGTGTATTCTAAAAAATACAGACTGACTGGGAGGATTCCATCATTGCGTCAGAACTGTGCAATGAAGTGTTGTGAGGACACAGACTCGCTGGAGACACATTCGGGGCACTTTTCCCCTCACTGTTCTCCCCTTCTGTATTCACAGAACGTCCCCGGGGAGTACGGCCCCTTTAAGTACACTGCTTGCGCCCGTCATGTGACGGGATCACATGGTGCAGACGCGTTGAAAACGGGAGACGCGGAGGAAGTTCGGTGTTCGGCAGGACCCGCCTGGGATGAGGAGACGCTGGTGACGACCTTCGAAGTCTTTCCCTGGAACAAGGACACGTAGTTGGCGGAGGACACAGACCCGGTTGCTGGCGAAGACGTCTTGCTACTGGGAGGAACGGACAACCGACAAGAAGGGCAGCCAGACCCTAGCTGGCAACTCGCTGACGCCTGCCACGGCCCAGGAGAAGGGTCGTGGCTCCACAAGGTACGGGGACGCCTTGGGCTAGTGTGGGGAGGTGACCGGGTAGAGCGTAAGAGCGGAAGGGGGGAGCAAACCTAGAGGCGCGTTCTCCACGGCACGAGTGCTACACTGGTGACGGTAGTGGTGGCTTCCCTGCTCTTTCCCCGTTACACCCGCGACCTAGAAAGGAAGGAACCCCCTTCCTAACTGCTCTTTTCTGTTTTCTTCTTTCCCTGGGGTCCAACTCGCCAAACCACGGAGCAACCACTGAAGGAAGAGGCTGCCACAAGACACGGAGGTGTTGGCCTACTAACCCCAAGACACAACCGGACTACAACTCCCATAATCCTCTATTGGGGAAACAATTGAAGACTCTTTGATAGCCCATTGGGAGAACATTTCCATATCCTCTAAGTTTGTTTGCCCTAATAAACCCACCTTAGTGAACAACAACCCATTTTGTCCTGGTCTGCTTCTCGCCCTCGTTACACGTGGTGTCAGAAGTGGGATCTGGTTCGCCTCACGATGGAAAACCTAATTCTGCAACTAATCCGTGGGCAAGAAAAGCTGGAATGGGCAGTAGAAAAACAGATGACCTCTGCCCAAGCAGACCGGGAACTCATGAGAGACAGTCTGGCTAACCATGCAGACCAAATGCAGAAAGTAGCAGACGACAGGCGGGAGTTAATAACACAACTCCAAATAAGGGCAAGAACAGGGCCAAGCGAATCTCTCCAGAAGTATATAACAGGAGAAGACCCAGATACCTTTCTTCTTAACTTCGAAAGGGCGGCAAGGGCATCTGGTTGGCCTGAAGCTAAATGGCCTTTCTTCCTAGCACCCCTTCTTACTGGAGAAGCACAAGCTGCCTACCAGGTGGCTGATCCTAATGGCAATACTCCGTATGCAGACATAAAGGACTTGATATTGGATCATATGGGCATGGATGCAGAGGCATATAGGGTACGGTTTAGGAAAGAACGCGGCACCGCATCATATCACCCCAAAACGTTGTATTTCAAATTAAAAGCAGCAGCGGATAAATGGCTAAAACCCCGTTCACAAACAAAGGACGAAATCATGGATATGATTTATCCAGAGCAGTTCTTAGAGGCCCTACCATTCCCTATTCAAAGATGGCTAAAGCAACACAAACACCTAAGTCCTGAACAGGCTATAGAAATGGCCACTACGTTTTATAGGGCGCAACCTAGGGCCTTACCATGGGACTCTGACAAACTCACAAAACCAATGGGATGTCCAGTAAAACCTGAAAAGAAACCACTAAAGGCTCCGCTAGACATAGTAAAGCCAAGAACACCCCGTTTAGAACCACCTCCCCTACGTAACCCACAGTGCTTTGAATGTGGTGAGTGGGGTCATATAGCACGTAACTGTCCCAGGAAGAAACCACCCGGAGAGCCAGTGGACATTGGATGTATTCCCCGTTCCATTCTATATTCCACGGAACTAGGACCCAGCTTCCACGTAAGTGTCCAAGTAAAGGGTGTACAAGTGAGGGCGTTGCTAGACTCAGGATGCAAACAGTCAGTCATTCTTCAGTCCATTGTGTTACCTCTCCCTGATAAGGTGAAAGACTCTGTACCAATTAGGATTTGTCCTCGGGGATGTGTAGGTTTATCCGGTCATCCAAGTCCCAGTCACTCTTCCCAAAGGTCAGACTATAGATATCAGGCTCAGGGTTGTTCCTAGTCTGCCCGAACAAATGATAATAGGGCAAGACAATCCCTCATTCCTTAAGATGCTAAGAAACAAGTTGCAGAACATCTCTTCCAAGTCCGGAGCACTGCCTACTCTACTAACCCAAGCTCCATGGGTCATTGATCGAAGCTTCAAGTATGCTCAGAAAAATGACCCAACCTTACAATCAGCATGGGATCAAGTTCAACAAACACCCAATAGTTACCCTTCTTTCCTAACAAAAAACGACTTGTTATATCGCATAGGGAAACAGGGGGATGATCCCCAGTTGTTGGTGCCTCAAGCTTTTTGGGAACAGGTTCTTTTTTTTTGCCCATTCGCATCTGCTTGCGGGGCACAGAGGGGCCCAAAAGACGATGCAAATGTTGTTGCGACATTTTTATTGGCCTGGCATATTTTCACAAGTCACTCGGTTCTGCCAAGAATGCAATATTTGCCAAAAAAAGAACCCGTACAGGCCACCAGCAGTCCCATTACAAGCATTGCCGATTGTGGGTAACCCGTTCGAAAGGATCAGTATGGATCTCATTGGTCCGTTACCACGTACCAAGAAGGGCCATGTCTACGCTTTGGTCGTGGTTGACTATGCCACGAGATACCCCGAAGCCTTCCCTCTACGCACTCCCACAACCTGCAACATTTCTGAGAAACGCCTGGAGCTCTTCTCACGGGTCGGTTTCCCTCGGGAAATACTTACCGATCAGGGTACCCCCTTTGTCTCTAAGCTAATGGGACAAATCTGTAAGTCTTTGGACATTTCCCACATTAAAACGTCTGTATAGCATCCCCAGATGGATGGACTCTGTGAGCGTTACAACGCCACTCTGAAATTGATATTAAAGAAGCTTCTAACTGTCGAGGGTGAAGAATGGGACCTGCTGCTTCCTCTATTCTTGTATGTAATCCAGGGCCAGGTTCAAGCCAGTCTAGGGTGCTCCCCGTTCCAACTCCTGTATGAGAGGGAACCTCAGAGCCTTTTGGAGATTACTAAGGAGGTATGGAAACAAGAGAAGGAAGAGGATACTAAAAATGTTCTTGAGTATACACAGAACCTCCACTCACGACTCCACAAACTAAGGGAGTTTGCTGATTCTACTCTAGAGAAAGCTCAAAGACAACAATAAACGGTATATAACAAGGTAAAGAAGTGGCGCCAGCTCAATGTAGAGGATTGGGTGCTGGTCCTTTTACCTTCGAACCTAGGGAAACCACGGTCAGGGTGGCAAGGCCCATATAAAGTCACAGAGAAAGTAGGTTTAACATCTTACAAGATACAGATCAAACCCCAACAGACCCAACTGTACCATAAAATTCTACTCAAAAAGTGGCTAGCCCCCCCCCTCAAAATGTACACAGCATAGACAAACCATCCCAGAACGAAACTACTCTGAAGGAGTTGGTAGTCAATCCTGATTTATCTAAGGACCAAGACAAGCTCCTTCAGGATACTTTGAGTCCCTTTTCCCATCTTTTCTCCAACATACCAGGAAAGACACAGTTAGCTGAACATGCTATAGAAACACAAGTAGGAAAAATAGTAAAACAAAAGCCCTACCGCATACCAGCTGCCAGAAGACAAGACATAGAAGAGGAGGTTAAAAACATGCTAGACCTAGGCGTCATAAAACCGTCTAAAAGCGATAGGTCCTCTCCCATAGTGCTCGTGCCAAAACCGGATGTTTCAGTCCGCTTTTGCATTGATTTCCAGGCTGTAAACTCCATATCAAAGTGCGACTCTTATCCAATACCTAGGTTCGATGAGCTGATAGAAAAACTGGGGGAGGCTCAATACATTACGACTCTTGACCTCACAAAAGGCTATTGGCAGGTACCTCTCAAACCAGAAGACCAGGAAAAGGCTACCTTTGTTACACAAAGCGGCTTGTACGAATTTACAGTCTTACCCTTTGGGTTACATGGGGCCCCTGCCACATTCCAACGCCTCATGAACAAGGTATTGAGAGAACATCAGGAGTACTCCTCCGCAAACCTTGATGACATCGTTATATTCAGCCCCAATTGGGAATCCCATTTACAGCATTGTACCCAGGTTCTTAAATCCCTTCGAGAGGCAGGTTTGCATATCAATGCAAAAAAATACAGAGCAGGGTTTAGGAAAGTGAAATACCTTGGGTTCCTTCTGGGAAACGGTGTTATCGAACCGCAATCTGAAAAAGTAAAAGCTATACTGGAGGCCCCTTTTCCATCAAGCAAGAAAGAGGTTAAGGGCCTTCCTGGGGCTCCTTGGGTATTACAGAAGTTCCATCCCACAGTATTCTGAACTGGCGGCTCTTCTGACCGACCTACTGCAGAAAAACCTTAAGACGAAAGACATCCAACACCCCTGTGTGAGCGCCAAAACAGCCTTTGTGAACCTAAAAACCGCTATAACCAGTGCCCCAGTTTTGAGATCTCCTGATTTCTCGAAACCTTTCTTGTTACACACAGATGCATCCGAACACGAGTTAGGGGCTGTGTTGTCCCAATTGTCTCCCGAAGGGGTAGAACACCCAATCCTTTTCTTTAGCAGGAAGTTATTTCCCCGTGAGCAGAAGTATCCGATAATAGAGAAGGAGTGCCTTGCTATTAAGTGGGCGATAGAGAAACTAAGATACTATTTGGAGGGGGCCCATTTCCTTCTATATACGGATCACGATCCCCTACAATGGATGAGTCGTAACAAGGAAAACAATCCACGAATATTGCAATGGTACCTTTCCCTCCAGCCTTTTTCCTTCGAGGTGGTCCATCGATGGGAACCGACAATGGAAATGCTGACTTTCTTTCACGCCTTCCTTTGTTCCCCGAGCGTGAACAAACTGGGGTAGGGGTGTGTGAGGACACGGACTCTCTGGAGACACATTCGGGGCACTTTTCCCCTCACTGTTCTCCCCTTCTGTATTCACAGAACATCCCCGGGGAGTACGGCCCCTTTAAGTCCGCTGCTTGCGCCGGTCATGTGACGGGATCACATGGTGCAGACGCGTTGAAAACGGTAGACACAGAGGAAGTTCGGCGTTCGGCAGGATCCGCCTGGGATGAGGAGACGCTGGTGACGACCTTCGAAGTCATTCCCTGGAACAAGGACTCGTCGTTGGCGGAGGACACAGACCCGGTTGCTGGCGAAGACGTCTTGCTACTGGGAGGAACGGACGACCGACAAGAAGGGCAGCCAGACCCTAGCTGGCAACGCGCTGATGCCCGCCACGGCCCAGGAGAAGGGTCGTGGCTCCGGAAGGTACGGGGACGCCTTGGGCTAGTGTGGGGAGGTGACCGGGTGGAGTGGAAGAGCGGAAGGGGGGTGCAAACCTAGAGGTGCGCTCTCAACGGCACGAGCGCTACACTGGTGACGGTAGTGGTGGCTTCCCTGCACTTTCCCCGGTACACCCGCGACCTACAAAGGAAAGAACCCCCTTCCTAACTTCTCTTTTCTGTTTTCTACTTTCCCTGGGGTCCAACTCACCAAACCACGGAGCAACCACTGAAGGAAGAGGCTGCCACAAGACACGGAGTTGTTGGCCTACTAACCCCAAGACACAACCGTACTACAACTCCCATACGCCTCTATTGGGGAAACAATTGAAGACTCTTTGATAGCCCGTTATTGGGAGAACATTTCCATACCAAAATGCGCTTCGGTGTAGTGGCCTAAGAAAATTATGACTTCAATCTTCCCATAAAACTTCAAATAGCAGACTCCTTCTCAATAAGAACAGGGTATGTTGCAATGTGAATCTTGCAGGAAAGAAAAAACTTATGAGAGGAGACGCAATATAGATGAAGCGAAGAGAGATATGAGATAAATCAAGTGACTTGAGATAGCGAACCACAAAAGAGCAAAACACCATCAGAAAAAGGCTGAGCGCAGCAGGCAATGAAAGGCGTCAAAAGGGTATCAATACAGGATGAAATGCAAAAACAGGCATTATGCAGCTCCCCACAACAACAGCTAATGCAAGTTTAATTGGCAAAGTGTGGAGATATAAATGAGCAGTAGACCTGTCATTGAAGCAGCATGTCCAAAAAGATACAGCACCTGTATATCGAAGAAAAAACTCTTGAGGAAAGAATAGTTCTCCTAAAAAGGCTGTGAAGAAGTCTCCGAGCTAGCGCTGAAAAAGAGAGCCTGGTGCGCAATTCTGGTGATATGAAGTCGCATTCGTGCTGTTAAAGAAAGTTCTTACATAAGAAGTGAGTTTGCTGAGGTAAAGGGAGGCATTCCAGCATCAGGACGCTGGGAAGCGAGAAAATTGAGGTAAAGCGAGTCTTCGCGCCAAAAGCACAAAATGGCGGCCGTGATGCTAGCGGAACCGCTGTAAACTCACTGTGCTTAAAAAGGATGGTTAACTCGCATCCAGACGGCCGCCATATGGCTTAAAATTGTCTGTACCTCTGACGTCTTTTAAAGTCCTCCGCACAAGGTATGGAGTGCGGGAAGAGGTATGTCTTCGAGGCAAGCCACGGAGCCTCAGTCGCCTGCCGCCATGACCATCGGGCTCCAAGCCACGCTCCCCCATCGCACTGCATTTTAATGACACTTTTATCTTGATACAAAACATGATAAAAACCTACTGAGAATCCCAGCATTTCAAACGCTGCTTGAAACAGTCAAGGGACACATTAGTCAGATAGATAAATATATGCATTCAATAGTCCGTATGAAGAGGCAGGGAAGTCCATTATTTAAATAAGCAGGGATGGAGTGGTAGCCAAAGAAAATGGAAAGCAAAGCGAAAAGGCACCTCAGTTTGTCTTATAATGTAGCAGTGTGCATTTTATTTCAGCTGAGAGGACTGTCCAACAGGAATTTGCTCCTTCACCGAGAACGCAGGAACTCGACATGTAACTGCTAAAAGACAAACATTGAGGAACAGATTACTGGATGCCAGTAAAGTTACAGAACCACAGATTGTTTGCACTGCAGGGCCTCGGGTGTACAGGCAGGAGCTTTGTATGATTGGCCATTCCATAGTGACATGAAGGATGTGACATGACCTTCTTTTTGGAGATTGGTGGTCTAGTTTGTTGTTCAGGGCTGCAATCGAGGAGCGAAACACAAGGGTGGGCTTTTTATGCTGAAGCTTCCCAATTTTACCAGCGAGATCTTAGTATTTCATCTTAATCACAGTAATTCAACAGCCTAGCTGTTCTGTTATGGAGCTGTGTTGGTGTCTATACCTCAGAAATGGCTCCGCTCTTCCAACGAAATGTTTCATTGAGAGGCTAGTTTTTTGAAACACATGATGAAATCTTCCAATCTACCAATTTCTTCTCCAAACCCCACATTGTGCATGTTACAACTAGGACTCCCTTTGTGGTCATCAGTCCTTTCCGCAGCACGTGAAGTTCTTTCTGTAACCTGTTGGTCAAATATGAATGCATCATTTTTAGTACTGCTCATCCTGACCTCCACCTAACTAGAGTCGTTTATTTTTCTCATCCTTGCCTGTAACTTATCCAGCCTGATTTTGTTGCACTTGGAGGAGTGATTTGCCCAGATTTCATTGAGAATTTGTTGGAGAGTGACCTCCACTTGCTACCTCCGCTCCCCGGAGTGCAGAGCAGTAATCTCGGCCTGAGGGTGACCAAGTCACAGCCAGAAGATTAGCAGAAAGCAACATAATCCAACCTGGTTAGAGACCCCCTGAGGTCATTCTATGGTTTGGAAGTATCCAGAGACTATACATGGCACAGTCTCCTGTAAGGTTATAGTCGCATGTAAGTTCGGGAGGAAACTGTCACCCTCACAAGCGGCCCAAACCAAAGATGTAGATTACGGAATTTAGAATTGCCCAGATAGCTACAGAGTTTTACAAATGAGAACAGCCCTTACCACTGCCACTAGACCATTAAAATACCCAAACCACACAGTCAAAACAGATCTGAAAAGAACAGTGCACTACAGCAGATTAATCTATGGGAGAAGGAGCTGGCATCATTCATCACACGAGTGACACATTAGTTTAGGACACATCCGCGTGGGATCACAATAACACATAGGCTTATTAACAATCAATGCAGCACCATCACACTTACCTCTAACCTTATCTGTTTGAAGGCAAAGAGTGTACATTTGGGTGATATATTTTCAAAAGGTGCGGATAGTCTAGCTGCTCCATACCAGGCAGATACCATAAAGATCCAACCCTACTAACTTGAGTGCCCTGAACAATCGGGCGATCACCTACATGAGGCCGCAATTACCTTCGGGAAGGAGCCATCCCTATAATGCATTGGAGTCTGCTGCAATCCTTAAATATAGATGGCCAGCAATATGCCCCAAGATCAGCTACCAGGGCAGCCAGCAACTGTTCAGAAAATTAAATAATATTAGCAGATTAATTAAGTATATATACCTAAATAAGCAAAATAGTCCATATTCCTTTTTGAATGCTCTATAAATATGTAGGAATTTGAAAATGGAGGCTAGAAATGAATTTGGTATTATTAGCATATTTCATGAGAACAGCACAAGTAAACAGAACCTAGTATGGACAAATGGTGGCCTCAGATGAAGCATTGATATTCGCAACAAAAAGAGAGCATGTATTAGGAGCAAAAACAGTGATATGCTCGAGCCTAGCCTGTCATGTCATGTCATTTTTCAGAAGTACAACTAAAATCTGAAAAGCTCCAACCTTCCCATTAAAATTTCGATTTTTACATATGTTTTGCTTGTGAATTATATAAAATAGTTTATAATTTGTGTATTTGTTTGATGTATACTTGTTTTTTTTTATCATAAAAATTGCTTACGCTCCATTAGTGATTTAGTCAGGGGTCCACTCTAGTCAAAAGGTTAAGAGCCGCAGTGCTAGATTGTACCAGAGGTGGATAGATCAGCCGGGAAGATGTGCCACAATCAAAAGAGCTGGTGGGTGGTGCCCATGTCGGAGATGTAGGAGCAGTGTTATAGTGAGAGCATCACTTGTAGGGGAGAGAAACCCGCCACCCCCACGACCATGCCATCTTTCGAGTCTGTGCGAAGGAGAGCCACTCGATTCTACGGTTTGCAGCCAGTTCATCACTCAAGCAGCACAGGCGGTTCATGCACCAGGAGCTGGGGGGTTTGCAGTTTGGTAGTGGTGATACAATGTCAAGCCGGTGCAGTGAGATAGAGGCTGAGGAGCTCTGCACTCCTCCACCTAGCTCAGATGCCTCTCATCAAGTGACATACAAGTTTTATGTTTTTGTGGAATATTCAGTTAAACATTATCAACATCATTTGAGGAAGCAAATAGATACACATGGATAAAGAGTGCCAACATATTCTCTGCCAAGCTGCTGGTTGTCTTATATGAAAAGATCTATGTTTTTAATGATCCTTAATATGCTTAATGCCTACTTGGGGGAACGTCTACTCTGCTTCAGTAACTGTATATTACTAGTTTGAACATTTGCCTTAAAATACTTATTTCATCAACTCCTCTGTATTTAGGCTGATGAGAACATCAGGAAGTTGTCCAAAAAATTAGATAGCCATATTTTACTAGGTTGATAAGAGACATTGCTATTTTTGAAACATAATTTTATCAAACCTTTTTCAGCTGTCGGGTTCAGCTGCCTCTCTCCTTTGTATGCGTATTGGAAATAAACTACTGGTTACATTTTGACATTTTCTGTGCTACATTTAACCTGTTTTTTAATATCCCAGTAAGTTGTTGGGAGCAAGGTTCGCTGGGGTTTGTGACATTTCAATATGTTTTGTGTGTGTATGGGTCCTAGTGGCAGTGCATGATTGGTCTCGTTTTATGAGCACCCGGGTTGGATTACATGTATGTTGTCCCTGGCGCCATGATTCTACTAGTAGTGACCACGCACTTTGTAAATAAATTATTGTGAGTAGATTGGAGGAAAGTGAAAGAGAAACTTCATGTACGGTTCTGGGATTTCTATGACCAGGGATCGTGGATGGTACTCGTGGGAGTAGAAGCGGTGCTCGCTGTCTTTATTTTAATTTTGGCATGTCCCTTGCTTTATTTATTTATTTCTGGTATTTATAAAGCGCGACACTCATCCCAGGGATATCACGGCGCTGTAAACAGAAGAGACTGCTGAGGACTGTGCTGAGAGTTATTTTTTAGGGAACAGGTGAGTTTTTAATTGTTTCCTGAATTGAAGGTAGTTTGTGGTGTGTCTGAGTTCTATAGGTAACTCGTTCCACCTTTTTGCGGCCAGATATGAGAAGGCGCGTCCGCCGGTCCTTGCTTTGTAAATGCGCTTGGGTTTAGCCAGAGCCAATTGGTTCGATCTTAAATTCCTGTTGGGGGTGTAGAATTCGATTTTCCCTTGGAGGATAGTGGGGCCAGTTTTATTAAGAGCTCTGTGCGCGTGGCAGAGTATTTTGAAGGTAGCCCTCTGGCGCATTGGTAACCAGTGGAGTTTCCTGAGGCATGCGGATGCTGAGTCTCGCTTGCCTTTGTTACAAACTAGTTTGGCTGCCTGGTTTTGTAAGACCTGTAGTCGGGAGAACAGTTGTTCGTTCATCCCTTCGAACAGGGCATTGCCGTAATCCAGGCGGCTGACCAGTAGGGCCTGGGTGACTGTGCGTCGGCAGTCCAGAGGTATCCAGGGAAAGATTTTTGCCAGGAGTTTAAGAATTGCGAAACCTTTGCCCCAAAGTGAACGGATGTGGTCCTTCGTGGATAATGCATCATCCATAACGATACCCAGATTTCTGGCATGCTGTTTTGGGGGGGGGGGGCTGACCCCAATGATGGTGGCCACCATGTGGCATTCCATGTGAGTTTGGCTCCTCCGAATAGTAGGATCTCCGATTTTCCGGTGTTTAATTTTAAGCAGTGGTTTCGCATCCAATCCGCCATTTCGGAGAGACAGCTATGAAGTTTTTTCTTTGTTGTCTCCACCTCTTCACCCATTGTCCCCATCAGCTGTGTGTCGTCGGCATAAGAACATATGCCGATGCCCCACTTTCTTCCAATGTCAGCCAGAGATGAAACATAGACATTAAAGAGAGTGGGGCTCAGTGAGGCCCCCTGTGGGACTCCACAGCTGGTGGGGTAGGGTTTTGAGTGGTATTGGCCCATGTGCACTGCTTGGGTGCGCTTGCTGAGGAATGATTTAATCCAGCTCAGGGCTGTGGATTGCACTCATTTGCTCCGTAGGGTGTTTAGCAGGCACTCGTGTGCTACCGTGTCAAACGCCGCTGACAGGTCAAGCAGTATCAGAACCACAGATCCCCCTTGATCTGTGATGCATCTGACACTGTCCGACACTGCCAGCAACGTTGCCTCGGTGCTATTGTTGGCTCTAAAGCCGGTCTGGGAGAGGTCCAGGAGTGAATTGTCTTCCAAGTATCGGGACAGTTGTGTGTTAACCAATTTATCCAAAGCTTTGCAAAAAAAAGGGGAGTTGGGAAATTGGCCTGTAATTCTCCGGATTGGAGATATCGGATCCGGCTTTTTTCAGGAGGGGGGTTACGGATGCGTGTTTCCAGGCTTCCGGAAAGGACGCGGTGGTGAGTGATTGATTAAAAAGTTTGGTAATAAAAGGGCAGAGCGTTGGTGCAATTTTGGGGAACACAAAATGGGGGCACGGATCCGCGGGAGAGCCAGATTTGATTGTCTTCAATGCTGATAGTACTTCCTCGTCGGTAGATGGTTGAAAACTAGTTAGACGCGGAGAGTTGCCGGCGTCTGGTTGGGCATTGCATTTATCCGTTGTTGGGGGATGCTTGTCGAGGTTGTCTGGTAAGGTGGGGGTATTGGGGAGGGCGAAAGTGGAGTAAATGTCAATTTTTTCCGCAAAAAAGGTGCTGATGCGCTCACAGGCCTCGGTTGAGGGGGTGAGGGTTTGTGATGTGCTGGACGGATTGTTGAGTTCCTTCACTATTTTGAACAATTCTTTTGCGGAATTGTTGCTGTCATGAATTCGCTGGGTGAAGTATGCTTTTTTCGCGTCTCGGATTGCTGATATGTACTGTTTTCGTTTAGTGACATAGATTGCTCTGGTTTCTGGGTCTTTTGTTTGTCTCCATCGGTGTTCGTCCTTTTGGCATTCCTTTTTAAGTCCCTTGAGGAGGGGGGTGTACCATTTTTCCCTAGTAGTTGTTTTTTCTTTGATTCCCGCATAGGGGCTATTTTATCCAGCGTTTGTCGAATTCCAGTGTCTAGAAGAGTGACATTACTGCAGATGGGAGAGTCATCCTGCAAAGCAACGTCTGCCTCGAGGAAGTGGTCTTGAAAGTTGGAGTCATTAATTAGTCTCCAGGTTCTGTTGGTGGTAAAGGGGGTGAGTCTCTGCTTCAGGCGTTTACCAGGGAGCTTAAATGAGAAAGATAACATGGAGTGGACCGACCAGGGCAGGGGGAGGATTTCCTTTATGGTAGTTGACTCGATGTTGGTGAAAAGGAGATCTAGAGTATGCCCTGCTAAGTGCGTGGGGCCCTCAACCCACTGTTTGAGTTGTAAGTTTTCCATGTCATATTTCAGTTGGGAGGATCCGGGGGCAGTTATTTTTTCATAGTGGACGTTGAAATCACCGATGACCATGTAATTTTTGTGTTTTAAGAAAAATGGTAACAATTGATTCAGTAACTTAGCACTGATGTTAGCTTGCTGCCCTGGGGGATTATAGACAACTGCGCCGGCTAGTATAATATGGCCCTCGAGCAGGATTCGGAATGGAAGTATTTCATGTTCGGGGTCGGCAGTTGTCGTTTCCGTAAGACATGTTAGGTGGTCTCTGAAAATTACAGCGACTCCACCTCCTTTTTTTTTGCTTTGTCTATTTTGTGTAATTATTTTGTATTCAGGGGGAAGGGCGTTGGCAAGATCTGGTGCGCTGGTGTCAGATAGCCAGGTTTCAGTAATAAAAACCAGGTCAGGGGTCCTGGATGCCAGCGTGTCCCAGATGTCCAGTGCATGTTTAGATAGAGATCTGGCGTTAAGGTATAGGCATTTCAGTTCCAGCTGATTATTGGTGGGGATTATGTGGTGGTCAGTTGGAAGTTGGCCCATGCTTGACCATCGGCAAGAGAGACAGGAGATGGGTCCATAGGATAGGCCGGCGCCGGTTTGAATACATTGATGAGATCTCACTTCCGTGGTGGCTTTGTTAAGGGCAAGTAGTTTGCTTCGTGTATAACAGATTGGTTTGTGAATGAATGGATTCGAACCTGCAGGGGGTATGGCCCCTGGTCCCGGTCGGTCGCGGACGGGCGCAGACGGGCTTGCCTTAGGCGCGCCTTCGGCGCGCAAACGTCGCGCCCGCTGCGCGACCGAGGATTGCACATAATTTATGTTGCTTTGGAATTGTGGATTGGGAGGCGTGGCCTGAAAGGGGCGTGGCCTCCGCTCGTGGTGGGAGGGCGCGAGGGAGAGAGTGCGTGTGTCGTCAGCGCTGGCTCCGCTGCGTACACAACTGTTTTGTCAGGTAAGTGCAGTAAAGACACAAGTGGTCTGTGCTTTAAAAACAAGTAATCAGTGACATACAATTTTTAAAATAAACGGTCTGCCTTACTCCCGGCTTCCGCCTCAGGAGTCTGCTTACGGTTCTGCTTGCTGCCCAGACTCGGCGCCTTTTATGCGCGAGTGTTGAGGGGCGTGGCCTGAAAGGGGCGTGGCCTCCGCTCGTGGTGGGAGGGCGCGAGGGGGAGAGTGCGTGTGTCGTCAGCGCTAGCTCCGCTGCGTACACAACTGTTTTGTCAGGTAAGTGCAGTAAAGACACAAGTGGTCTGTGCTTTAAAAACAAGTAATCAGTGACATACAATTTTTAAAATAAACGGTCTGCCTTACTCCCGGCTTCCGCCTCAGCAGTCTGCTTACGGTTCTGCTTGCTGCCCAGACTCGGCGCCTTTTATGCGCGAGTGTTGGGGGGGCGTGGCCTGAAAGGGGCGTGGCCTCCGCTCGTGGTGGGAGGGCGCGAGGGGGAGAGTGCGTGTGTTGTCAGCGCTAGCTCCGCTGCGTACACAACTGTTTTGTTTTGTTTCATGAACACCAGTAAGGTTAGAAGGGTGCACATGTATTAGTGCCATTAGAGAAAAAAAAGCTTACTTGGAGATCTTTCTATTGCCACAGCTAGGGGTTGGTATTGTTACATATTTTGTTATTCCACATTTTCTAGAGTTATTTTCAAAATAATACTCAAATCAGTAACTTTCCGATGTATATAAGGAGATGGAAGATCCAAAAGGATGCCTGCTATCAGTAGATGACATACTCTCTAGAGCTCTTATTATCTTGGTGAACTCACAGGGCCCCAATCCTTCGGCTCCAAATTCTTACCAACGTTCTTTGCTCATCCTCATGCTGTCATCATATGGGACAACAATTGCAATGTAGTGCTTTACCCTATTGTTGATAAAACAAATGGTTGACCAGGACTCTGCCATCTACCTACCTTTATCTCCCCTCTGCCCATGAATGCCTCCGTCGTGGTTCTTGAATTGAGCAAATGTTTTATGTCCACAGGAGTGCAGAGGTCAGTCCCAATTTGCTCAGCACTACCAAATTTGGAACATGGGGTCACTTGCTTCCTACTCTTTTGAGCTAGTGAGACTCCTGCAATGAGCCTGGCATCAGATTGTACGCAGAATAAAACTAGTTCAGCTAGTTTCACTAGCGGTGCTATTTGGCTGCGTAAGCTTCCATGTTTGATGGCCATACTCTGTGTTCATGGTAAATTGAATTAGGATTACTATAAACTAAAGAAACCTTCACTGAATTCCCACTGAGGTTCAAGCTCCCCCCACCATGATTGTACATCTTTAGGACCATGAATAAGACCAAAGTACCTAAAGTGAGAACAAGACAACAACACTATATAAAATGTAAAATTTCTTGTTAAATCAGACTTTGCTCTGGACCGTGATGGGATGTGGCGTCAAATAAGGGCAATAATAATTGCACGATGTGTGCTTAAGAGGCCAAAATATGCCGAAGCTGGTTTTGAGTTGCTTGTGTTTCTGTTCAGAGGGAGCCTCACCTGGCATTTTGGACGGACAGTCCTTGTTGGAGCAGATTCAAGACTGATTTCCACATGGTTGGTTCCTGTCTTAGGTGGCAAGGTGGACTGCAGAACGATGGACTGGAATGCTGCTCAGATTCATTTATAGTGTCCGAGATTAATTCAAGCATTCCATCCATCTCTTTTTTTGTGTACCTCAGACCGGACATGAATTGTAACCTTTCGCTTCTAGAGCCTGGTATAGTCACTTTTGCTGTAATTAAAGCCCTGGCATAGCATGAGTTCTTGTGTAATCAAAGCATGGTAGTATCAGATCTCTTAAGTCATGAGTGCATTGCTGTATATTGCATCCCTGCAAGATCCCAAATGGGACTAAGGAATGTTTTACAAGACAAGTAGATTTCTGTACCAACTCGTTCCATGGACCAGTAAATGTTAACACCTGTCACGCTGCGTTAACCATTGTGGGCGTTTTAATACCTCATTGCTATTGGTAAAGCTATTCAAAATAGTAGTGTTCAAAGTGATCTTGGTATTACTATTTAAATCTCACTTGTTCGTAGACTCAGTGTGGCCTGGTTCCATAGATTGTATTGGGGAAACAAACGTGTATTGGCTGCTCTGAAGTACTAGGATGTGTCCCTGGGATTTAACCAGGTCTATTTACGCTGACACCTACAAACTTCTTGTATGTATGTATGTATTGGTAGTTGTATAGCGCAAACCAAGCTAGGAAGCAACGAAGTGCTATACCTTACATAGGGGGTGGGAGGCAATCTACAATATCGTGTATATTAAATAGAGATTACACAAATAGAAATCACACTTTTTAGACGCAAGTAGATTATGATATTTGCCCAGAATCACATGATGTTGATCAAGCCTGGAATTCGAACCTGGGCCCCCAGGTTCCAAGGGTGGCAACTTTAACCACTAGGCCACATCTTATCCTTTCCTCAGGCACTCTTTCAAGATATGCTTGTCTGACCCTAATGTTAGTGTTATATAATGTTACAGAATGTATTCACTTTCACTTTCCAGGCTATCTCTGCGCTGTAAGGATATGTTTAATAACAAAATAACACTTGACTTCAGAATGTGAACTGTGTCCAGGTGCCTTATTGTCATTCTGCATCTTTATAATAATCTTGATATAATCTGACTCTGCTTTTTTGACCAACCCTCAATAGGTCTGCCTGGTGGATCCTGGTTGCTTCAGAGAAATTGATGAGCTGATACGATGCGAGACCAAAGGAAAAGGCACCTTAGAAGTGCTAAACTTGAAAGATGTGGAAGAAGGCGATGAGAAACTGGAATAAATCTACCTAAATTTTTGAGTTCTTTATGCTATAAAACATCAAATGTGTGTGTTGCTACTTTTCTGCATTCTGTTCTTGCATATCACCAAAATAGTGGATTTCCTAAAAAAAATACAGTTCCCTAAAGGATGTGTGTTTGAATCCTTATCAAGGAATGATTGTAAAGGTGGAATGTTTATATTCAAGATGAGTGATGGTTTGCACAAACTGTAAAAATGTAAATATAGTGGTGGACTCCAAATGGTAAAGTGCCTGTACATAATATTATGTTTACTTATTTAACTATTAACCTAAGATTTAGTGCAGGCTTCTACCACTTTCAAAATCTCACATGCCTTTCTCTGATTCCCTCATCCTTGAAAAATAAACCTGTTAAGAATATAGCAGTGGTTTTAATTAAAAGAAATTAAGGTAATGGCAGACTTGCACAGAAAAGATTTTGACGCTTTTAAAACACATTTTTCTTGGATGTCTTATTGAAGAACTGAGTTTGCCAGTTAGTCATACAACAGTGTGTCACTTGGCAAATGTATGTTTTGGGCCACATTATTTACATATTGGCGGAATTAAACCATGAATTTGGATTCCCTCAGTGCTGTTCTACTTTCAGTATTTGTAGTTACAATTTACCCCTTACCCCCTTCAAACCTCAGACTTTGTTTTTAACACAACAGTGATTTGCTGGTTTTGGCAAAGAGCATAAGGGTTTCCACTACGTATAATTTTTTTTTTTTTTTTTGCCTGGCCATGTGGGTACATCCTGTGAGGAAACAAAAGCTTCTCGGGTTCTGAGAATTCACCAGTGAAAGGCGATGAATGCTTTTCTCCTTTCCAAAGTTGCTTATAAAATAATCTGTGGTTTGATTGCCCATCGTGCTGTAATTGACATTCGTTCAATCTTCAGACGTATAGATTTTGTCTTTTTTTCCTCCAATTTTTTTTAACAAATCCATTGCATATGCATCCTTATAGCAACATTGAGATGGCTCACCGAGTACTTCCTGTCGTGAAGAATTATCTTCTGGTAGTAAAAATGAGTTTAAGATACTTTTGTTAAAACGTCTTACAAATGGAGATGCCCACGTTCTCTGCAAATCTGCAGGTAAGTCATCAGTCTTCAGATCTGGTTCTTTTATTGTATCGGCCCTGTCAAAGCCCACAGTCTGCCCACCTCTGCTGATTCTACTGGGAGCTCACACGAGACCTCGGCACTGAATCACCTACTTGCTCTCTGGGTTTGTGGGATACACATCCATGCCTTTCTTAGGAAACACCTTGCTCCGTGGAATCCGTCTGCATTCCATTAAAGCAAAAGCAGCAGCTTCATGTTTAAAAAAATATTTTGTATTGGAAATAAAGAATCGCATTACAGGTCATAACATAATGTGTCAAAGGTTGATCAAATCTGCATTTTTTTAAGAGAACAGTGCAATCCTCACTTGCGACATTAAACAAATCCACTACAAGGTATGGGTACTACTAGTTGCACCTGTAAAAACGACAGCAAAATATTTTCTCTATTTCACCTAAAGAGTCAGTGTTATTGCAGAGTGAAAAACGGAATGAAAAGGCTCCCTAATAAATAAACCCCTAAAGGCAAGGTTGATAAAAGAAAATACAATATATTTCTTTATCGATCTAGAACTCAAATACATTAAAATAAAAAGCAAAAAAGGGAAAAATTGAGATATATTAAATATTTAAATGCGGAGACCTGGAAGTCCAACGAATGACCAAACACTAAAACATTTACTGTTTGTTTTATTCAGTTTTAACTCTGCAGGTCAGCAATCTTTCTTTCCACTTGCAAGTTCTGCATAATTCTGAGCGGGACCTCCTTTCATCAAATCCTACCCCTAGCAGAAGAAAAGTATCTATCTTTAGTCCTGCAGTTGACCAAAAAACAATATGAACAATAGTGCTTATCAAAAACCCATCCCCACTTCCTGTTTTTAGACCTGAAAACAGCAAAACGCTGTATAAAAAGCAACAATAACTGAGGAAATTCATGCATTTTAAAAGCTACTTATTAACATTGTCTTATGCTAATATATGTTCAGTAGCAATTATATCAGTATTTGTGTTTTTGTTGTTTTGTCAAAGCTATTGAGGCTTTATACCAATTTAGCAGACTGGTGTGTATATCCATTTTATTATGCGCATCCTAGATTGCCCAACAAACTTGTGACCTGAAAATGCTAGATTTTATGAAAAAACCCAACTCCATAATAATGTTTTTGAAATCTGCTCAAACGTTCATATGTTAATAGACTTTGTTCAAGCTCAGTGAATGTTTGTTGTTTCTGTTACCTTTTTTTGTGCAACTTAAATAGCACTAATCAAACTTGAGGTAAGTTCCTATGTTGCACTGCACAGTATTTAATAGAGAATGGCCTGGATTGCATTTAAAAATTTCAGAACTGAAGGCGTTGTCCAGTTGTATTGTAATATAGCAGTTCTGAACTCATATAATTATTTTTATTAAAATACTCATCACAAAAACATATCGTCTTGTTGAATGTTCTAATATTTCAAAAGTATGGCACGTTTTAAGTATTCTTGCATGCATCAAATAGTCTGGTGTGGCTTTATTAACAAGCCATGCATTGGCAAAACCTAAACGAGCTACTGACTTTGTCAGTGTTTTTAGCCATGTTGCAAAGCAGTGCTGGCTGTGTCATATTACTTTTTTTGTCGCCGCTGTCTGCATCTTGGATGGAGGGCTTGCTACAGGGAGGGTGTGAGGCAAATATGGAGTTATAATGTGGCCATTGGTGTCCACCTCAATTGTTTTTTGTTGTTTGTTATGGTGGGTTGAAGTAACGTTGCCAACAGAAGGAGGGCAATAAAGGGTAAGCAACAACATGGACAACAAGTTGGGGCAAGCAACAACACAGACAGCAGTGGGGCAAGGAATAACATGGACAGCAACAACACTGAGTGCGTTTTTGTATTGGGAGGCCGTGAAGCTTCTTCAGGTGTGGGGAGATGTGGGTGCGACAAATTAGGTTGAGGATCAGTTTTGTGTTGCGTTTTGGATGGTTTGGAGGCTGTTCAGGAGCGGTTTGATTCTTATGTGAAGTGCGTTGTTGTAGTCAAATCTGCTGGTTATCAAAGCTTGTGTGAATGTTTTTGTTGTATTTCCTGGTACCGACGTAACAATTTTCTGCAGCACTGTTCGGATGTGGAAACAGGATGATGTCACTCTGTTTTCTTGGGCTTTCATGTCGAGCTTGTCATTTAGGATGAGTCCTAAGTTTCTGGTGTGGGTAGGTGTGTAGCCGAGGTTTGCCAGCTACTAGGTAAAGTCCCCAGCCGAGGTTTTCCTTTTGAAGATCACCACTTCGGTTTTGTCTGAGATGAGCTTGAGGCAGTTGGATCTCATCCAGGTGGTGAAGTTGTTTTTTGCCGCAGTGGAACTTGTCTGACAGGGGAGTATCAGTTGGGTGTTGTCAGCATAGGACAGTATCTTGATGCCATGTGATCTCATGAAGATGTTGACTTGGTTCTGACTGAGAGATGATCCTTGGGGCACTCCGCAGGTGAGGTTCTTGGCTTCCGAAGTTTAGGATGGCATACTGACTTTTTGGATTCTTTCTGCGAGGAAGGAGTAGATCCAATTGAGGCTGTGTCCTTGTATGCCTATTCCATGTAGTCTTCTGATCAGCATGGAGTGAGAGACTGTGTCAAAGACCACTGAGAGGTCAAGCAGGATGAGGGCCTCTATTTCTCCTTGGTCGTGGATCATCCTGATGTCAGTAGCGACGATGAAGGCAGTCCTGGTGTTGCGATCAGGCCTGAAGCCTGATTGCGTGGTGTCTAGGAGTTGGCTCACATCGAGTTAGTGGGCAAGTTGCTTGTTGATGGCTTTCTCCATGACGTTTGCTGGGTAGGGTAGTAAGGAAAAATCACTCCTTTTTTCGCTATTTGGGTGGAGTGTGGTGTAGTTGTGTTTGGAAGTGCATTGGCTGCTATGTGTTCCCAGGTCTCCGCAAACGTCCCTCTGGTGATGGTGTTCAGAATACAGGTGAGTACTTCGCTGAATGGAGAGGTGCTTTAGTTGTAGATGTGGTGGAGGCTAGAGTAGGTAGGTGGTCCTTATGATTTTTGCTGTTTTGTCCATGGTGATTGTTTCCCAGGTAGTCGGGTTTAAGACAAGGTAATTTTTGGATAAGCTGGAGGTGAGGCTGCAGGGGTTCGGTTGAGGGTTGAAATTGTTGTATATGGCTTTGATCTTGTTGCTGTAAGATTTGGAGAGGTTATCACTTGGGGCTCAATTACGAGTTGGCAGAGTGGGAGCAGTTTGCCATGCCACAGCCCGCACCCACTGGGACGCCACCTGCCAGATTACAAGTGAAATTGTGGTGGCGTCATGGTGGTCCTGTGTTGGTGCAATAAAAAGGCTCAAATGTGAACAAAGCAATTGTAAGCAATTGGCAGCATTAAGATGCTGCACAGCAGCGGGATCGCCACTCCACGTCTCTTTATGGCATGGACTGTGAAGTCCATGCCGTGCTGGAACAGGGGGTGCATCTACACAGGGGTGCTCCCATGCATGCACCAACATACATGTTTTATGGGGGGGGCCTGTTCGCCTCTTAAATAATACAGGTCCCACACGATGGCTCAAAACTCGGCGAAGCAAAAGACTTTAACACGAAACAAACAACACCTTTAGAAAAAGGTTTTCTTTTACAAAATGCAAGGACTCTCTATTTTAGAACAAGGCTTGGTTTTTATTTTACACAAGGCTCTCTAACAGGATTTCCCAGATGCCAAATGCAGAACATTTAAATACACAAGGATATATATATATATCTATATATATATATCTATATATATATATATATATAGAGAGAGAGAGAGAGAGAGAGAGAGAGAGAGACGTTTATATGCAAGCAATAACAACACACTTGGTAAGTGTAGCAGTTAAGTAATACCATGAATAAACAAGCCACAAATAATATGAGATAAGAATCACGTTGGAGGTGCACCTCAACTCTCTCACACATCACAAAGAAAACACCTCAAATAATCAGAGCATACGCCCATTGCCCATGTCGACAATTAAAGAGACTCCAAGCTGTTCCCCTTCGTGGTCTCTGCCTTTTTCTTTGGAGAGGTTGCCCTGAATATATTAGCACGGAAAGCCAGCGACGTGCATCAGAGATCCCTGCATACAAGCTGACCTGGTCTTCACTGGCGTTGTTTTGTTTCGGCAAATCCTTCTTTGAGTCCGAGTTATCGGAAGGACCAGGCCCACCACTGCACTCAGGAGCAACAGAAGCGGTGTCGGAGTCATTGTACTCCGCGTTGGGCGAGGCGCATTGTCGGACTTGTCCCCGTGGAGAATGGACCTGATGGCGGCGGTTATGCAGTCAGGGGACGCAAGGAGTATCGATGTTGTGCAGGGCATTAAGGAGCACTGGGAGAGAGCTACTAAAGGTGCCTGCAGTTCTCATGGTCCATCCCAGCAAACCACTGCATGCTGGGATCAGTAGTTTAATCTACCATCGTTAAACGGAAGCAGGTGACATTGTTCTCCGCTTATGGGAGGAGCCAACCAGAACTATTTCTTGGGAGCAGGACCCTTTAGCAGCATACCTACCTGTTACAAACTGGGCGCTGACGAGGCCACACGACCGAAATGCATACGCCCATTGCCCATGTCGACAATTAAAGAGACTCCAAGCTGTTCCCCTTCGTGGTCTCTGCCTTTTTCTTTGGAGAGGGTGCCCTGAATATATTAGCATGGCAAGCCAGCGACATGCATCAGAGATCCCTGCATACAAGCTGACCTGGTCTTCACTGTCGTTTTGTTTCGGCAAATCCTTCTTTGAGTCCGAGTTATCGGAAGGAACAGGCCCACCACTGCACTCAGGAGCAACAGAAGCGGTGTCTGAGTCATTGTACTCCGCGTTGGGCGAGGCGCATTGTCGGACTTGTCCCCGTGGAGAATGCACCTGATGGCGGCGGTTATGCAGTCAGGGGACGCAATGAGTATCGATGTTGTGCAGGGCATTACGGAGCACTGGGAGAGAGCTACTAGAGGTGCCTGCAGTTCTCGTGGTCCATCCCAGCAAACCACTGCATGCTGGGATCAGTAGTTTAATCTACCATCGTTAAACGGAAGCAGGTGACATTGTTCTCCGCTTATGGGAGGAGCCAACCAGAACTATTTCTTGGGAGCAGGACCCTTTAGCAGCATACCTACCTGTGACAAACTGGGCGCTGACGAGGTGTTATGGCTGGATTTTCTGAGTAGGTGGGATCAGCCCCTAGGGGCCCCTCCAACCCAGCCAGAACGTAATCACATCCCTCCTCAGGACCAACTATCCAGGCACCTGGTACCTACCTGAGGATGGGGAACTCGCAATATACAAGCTCATATTATTAAAAACACCACTAAATCTATAGGGATACTAAGAATACTCACTGATTACTAGGGATATCCATACCCTACACCACACTTATTCACATCAGTTGGTCTCGCGGCCACCCTGACCCAGACCGTTCTACCCTAGGGCAGATATGACACACAATCCGGTGCGTCTACACATGGGCCTGCAGAACCCAATGCTCCCTTTTCCAAACTGTTTGCAATCCTGCAAAACTACACACTAGTTCGACCTCCTAGTGCTCTCACTTATTCAAGCCACAATCCTGTGGGTATCGGCACTGGTAATCCTCCCCAGTGTTCTCACTAACGCCGTATATCAACGACGACCACATTCCTATGAACACCTATATATATATATATATTGGGAAGTCTCTTCACTAAGGGTCTGCTACTACAATATTAGGAGTTAGCCAATTAATCTCATATATCTCCTACTCTTGACATCATAGGTCCACTCACTCCCTATTTATGTGATCACCACTTACCTGATTGGGATTACTCATCCATTCATGCAAACACTAAACACCTAGGAGTGTTGTTTACCTAGATTGAACAAGAATACAAGGCAAAGGCCAGTTTGTTACAAACTGGGGGGGTTATTTTATTACAACAATATAAACATTTACACAGAACTGACAAAGACTATAGGTAGAACACACCGCTGAAAGAGAAAAGATTAAACATAACAGGAACACTCCGCTGAAAGGGAAAGGATTTAAACATTCAATAGCCTAGGGAATAAGGACAAGATTAAGATGCAAGTGTAAAGTAAACTAATGTGATGAAAACAATATCACCTGATTAGTGTGAAGTCTTGTTCTAGCTGTCATCTGGGTTCCTCTCTCGTCTGTGCCTTGGCTCATCTCAGACTTCCTCTCTCTCCTGCACTCTTGGGTACACCTCTGCGCTGATCACTTTGCACTGGACTCCTTTCCCCCTCACGAACTGTCTCCACCTTCCCGCTTCAATCTTAATAGTTCCTGCCGCTCTGATCACCGTTCATTCCACTAGCTTATTCACTCTGTCTCTGCGCCAATGTCCAATTAACTCCATCTGCTCCCATAGGTTAGTCCACGATCTCTCCTCCGTCTCTTCTAAAAGGCATTACTTCAGACTCCAGCTATTCACACCTCCTCCTGATAAGCAAATGCTTCTGACTGCTTCCTTCAGTTCCAGCTCACTATTCAACTCGGCTCTTCTCCAGCTTGAACCCTCTCTCTCTGCCAACTCCACTCCACTGCTTTCCACTCCTCCACCTTAACACGACCCTCTGGCTTCGCCACCTTCACTCGACTCTCACTCTGCTCGACTCCCTCTCTGCTTGACTAACTGACTCCGCCTCTGCACTTCACTGATATAGAATGCTGTTTCCTCATGGAAAGTTCCAGCCATCAGCCTGCCGCCCACCAGGTCTCTGCATCACCTCGCATCAAGGACACACACCCAGCCGGCCGGCCTTTTGTTGTGTCTTCTACACAGAGAATAATACAGCCTACCGATAAGGGCTGGCCCAGACCGGTTCTCTCCAAGTGAAAAACAGCCTTAACTATAAACTTTGCCTTTGCCCTGAAAAGCCTCTCAGCTTCATCAAGATGGAGTCCCTCTAGCTCTAGGCCTGTAGGCCTGAAAGGGGTGAAATGCTCCTCAGCTCTGTCAGAATACCTACATAAACCATACCAATGTGTCTAATATGTCAAAGCCAATAGGCAATAGACAGGTTAAAGTCAAGAATAAAGGCATATTAAGCAGCTATCCTCTTCTAGGTCTGGAAAAAGGGCTTAAAAGGGCCAACACAGGCTAAGAATACCTATACTAGATGTGAGCAAGATTAATGATCTATATCACTGCTAAATAAAGCCAAAAACTCTGCCATAACACGAGGCCACACGGCCGAAATGCATACGCCCATTGCCCATGTCGACAATTAAAGAGACTCCAAGCTGTTCCCCTTCGTGGTCTCTGCCTTTTTCTTTGGAGAGGGTGCCCTGAACATAAAGAGCTGGGCTCCGAAACGCATCGGGCAGGACTGCCGATTTATGATTGAATAAATCCAATTCACATGCAAATACGGAGTTTGGGCTCGGTTCTTTCGTTCTTTACAGGTAAAGGCATTCACGAAGGAGTTGGTGTTATATATATATATATATATATATATATATATATATGAGAGAGAGAGAGAGAGAGAGAGAGATATGTTTATATGCAAGCAATAACAACACACTTGGTAAGTGTAGCAGTTAAGTAATACCATGAATAAACAAGCCGCAAATAATATGAGATAAGACTCACATTGGAGGTGCACCTCAATTCTCTCACACATCACAAAGAAAACACCTCAAATAATCAGAGCCACGTGCCAAACATCACAATAGCAATAACCAAAACTCAATACTTCACCTGGTGCACACACTGTATCTTAGCCCACTCCTTACTGGGGGAATTAAACAGCCTGAGTTCAGAGTCTCAGCAACCAGGGTTCCACGCTCCAAAGTAGACTCGTCCGTCCCTGTTCGGATTCCAAACTCCCGGTTTCTAAGTCAACAACCCTCAGCTTTATAATCTCAAAACACACTAGAAGGTTCGGGAGAGACTGCCCCGCGCGCCAGAGGAATCTTTCCAGAACTGGCCAGCTTCCAAGCAAGCATTCCCATGGCAGGTAGGAGTTCCCACGTCCCCTTCTCCAAATCTCGTTTTATTGCAGCCTTTATCTTGGCTGAGCTCACAAAGCCTTCCAGGTACATTAAACAATCTCTCACAAAAACAATCCTTGAACGTGATTAACCCAAACAACTTGCAAGCGCTGCTGTGCAAGCAGAAAAAGCTGAAGCAAGGCAGTGTCCGAATTCATGAGGCCATTTCAAAGCCAATAGTAAGAACTTCATAATTCCCATCAATGTACAACATAATGCACAATTATGCACAACTGTTTATAGAATCACATACTTCATCTCTCAATGTACAACACCGAGCATCGCTGCCCACAACACTGCACTTTGAGACCAAAAAGTACATTCCACCACTTTCTCCTTCTCATGCTTTCAAATGCACATCCCACACCTTCTCTTCTTGGCAAGGCTGTCCTACTCCATTACAGCTCCCACTGAAAGACTGCAAGATTACAAGAAATAAACTTTTAAGAGAAACAGGCATATACAGGAAGTTGTACATTCAGGCTAGGAGAAAAAAACACACTAAAGTCAATTAAAATAATGGTAGTCAAAGGTCATCACAGAGTGTCAGACCACAAGAGTACCTCTAGCACTACAGTGGCTGTGCTGCTTGTGAGCCCCTGACTGTCGTATCACCGCCAGGAAATGCGCTTCCCTGGTTGTTGCGGCGGTCGGTTCGACCACTAAGGTTGTTATAAGGTAGTCAGACCGCCGGTGCAGCGGTGACTTGACCGCCGCGCCACCATGAGATTGCCAGTCCATGGACCGCCAAACTCCTAATCAGGCCCATAGTTCTTTCAAGGGGGTGTAGCGGTTTGTGGTGGCAGCTGGGGTGAGGAAGTCTTTTGATGATGGTGAAGATTTCTCTACAGCTATTGGAGCTGTTATCTGTGCACTCTGCTAGGACTTTGTTCCTTGTTGCTCTGATCCGCTGGTGGCAGCTTTTGAGTGCTGCTTTGTAAGTGTACATGTCAGATTCTCTGGGGTAGGTTCTCCGTCTTCCCAGTTTGCAATGTTGTTGGTTGAAGGGAGTTCCTCAGTGTACCATCTAGCCTAGTTCCAGGTTCTTTTTGGTTGTTGTGTTTTTGGGTACCAGTGAAATAACGCTTACTATGATCTGCTTGTTGAGATGTTTGATAATGCTATTGGGCTGCTACATGTTGGGCTGGTTAGGTCGCCGGTGGGACCAGTTAGACTCAAATATGCTGCTCCAATTGTGTCTGGCCATGCTGGTGATTTTGTGTTGGTTTTTTTTGGCAAGGGATGTTGATTTTGAAGTGGAGGATGGCCTGATCGAATCAGGTGAGAGGGGTGGTTGCGATGATTTTGATGTCATTGATATAGGGTGCCTTAACAAGAAGCAACCCAGCTGCAAAAAGCACATGCTGTGGAAGAGCAGAAGTACTTTTGCCGTGCCCCAGAGGGCCCAAACACAAGAAAGGGAAGTGTAGCCGGCACGTGCTGACCAAAGAAAAGTAAGTAAATGAGTGATAAAGCCAACCCATGGTAAGCAATTGGCAGGCACTAAGCCCACTGTAAGCTGAAAAAGTGTCTCACAAGCGACAGTACTTGCACAGTCTCTGAAGAGATCTAAACATGGCTCAGTATTCGGGAATATCTAAACCCTCGTTTGTTTTGGGTCACCTGTTAAATATATTTGAAAATGATGGTGTAAGTTTTGGGCCTTGGAAACCCATTCCTCACATTAAATGTGTTCCATATCCTCTTGAGCACCAAAGAGGAATAGAAAAACCCAGGACCCTTGCACACTCTACCTTCCTTGCGTGTTCTAGCACCATAGTCCTGCACTCCACGCTGTCATAGTTCCAGCTGAAAAGTCCTGCACCATATTCTCCTTATTGGAAGATGACCTTCTTGCCCCCAGCAGCTTGACTACCTGATCTGTCACTTTATCCACCAGTCTTACCACTTGCTAGAACATCTTTTTTAGTGTGTCTCCACTGCAACAGTGTTCCCCCGATTTTTTATTTTACCATATTCCACTTTTTAATGACATCAAGCGTTGACATAATCTTTTACTTACCACTCATGATTTCATTTGCAGACCCAGCTAAGACATCTTTCTCCATTACGCCTTTGTTACTCTGGGTCTGAGGCTGGAAGAAATGATACCATCTTTCGTGCTTTTCGCACATCAATGACGGTCAATCATCAATTACTGATAGCGAGACTTTGAGAAAGTGGGGTTACAGGAATTTTACTCAAATGGCTTGAGTCTTTCCTGGTAGATAGGTCATTCCAGGTCTTAGAGGACAATTCCGTCTCTGAAAGGATGCCTTTGTGATGTGGGGTGCCTTAGGGCTCCTTCCTGAGCCCAACGCTTTTTAATGTTTATTTGCACCCTGTGGCCTTTGGGGTTAGGATCATCAAGTACGCTGACAACACTCCGCTGATTGTGTCCCTTAATCTTTTGGACAATACTAAGATCAATTTGGCCTACTGCTTGGAAAGTGTCTCAGTGTGGATGAAGAGTTCATTCCTAAAGCTGAATGCAGCTAAAACCGAGCTGATGGTTTTGGGCAAGACCACTAACCTTGACACCATCGACTCTGGCGTAAATGTTTAGGTGTTATGCCACCCCCCAAAGATCAAATAAAAAGTCCCGGGATATGGTTGGACTACAGTCTGAATTTTAGGGAACCGGCGCGTAGGGTGGCAGGTACCTGTTATGGTATGTTATGTTATGTTATATTAATTTATTGTGCGCACAGCTACTCCAGCCAAGGAGCATCCCGGCGCAGAGACAAGGAGAAACATAACACAACAGGAAAAGATAAGACCCTAAAAGGAACAGCTAAAACAAGAATGTTTTTATTGCTCTCCGAAAAGACATCAGATACTCTAGCAGACGGATTTCAACTGGGAGGGTGTTCCAAATTAGAGCAGCTTTCACGCTGAAAGAACGGCCCCCCCATCCGGCAGAGTCTGAATCTGGGGACCACGGCAAGGGCCTGGCCTTGGGACCGGAGATTGTGAGTGGGGACATAGAAAGAGATACAGTTGGACAGAATTTCAGGGCCAATACCTCTTAAAATCTTGAAGGTCAAACAAAGGACCTTAAAGAGAATACGCTTCCTTACAGGAAGCCAATGCAGAGAGCGGAGAACATTTGCCACCGGGCAAAATCTGGGCAGGCCAACAATGGCTCTGGCCGCAGCATTTTGAACCCGCTGCAGGCGAGTTAACTCAGCCTGGTTGGCCCCAGCCAGAAGAGAGCTAGCGTAGTCCAGGCGAGAGATGATGGTTGCCTGAACTACAAGCTGTCTGGTTGGGGCATCGAAGAATTTAAGTACTGGTCTTAATCCTCTCAGCAGACCAAAACAGCAGGCTGCAGTTTTTTTGGTATGCCCTACAAAGGTAAGGCCGGCGTCCAACCAGGCCCCCAGATTTTTCACCTCCGACACCGGGGTCGGAGTGGGTCCCAGCTCAGCAGGCCACCATTGATCGCCCCATAGCTCTACTCCCTTCCCGACAATCATTACCTCCGTTTTCGTGGCATTAAGCTGGAGACAGTTTCCAGTCAACCAGCTAGCCAACGCCTTCAGTCCGGACTGAAACCTGGGGGCATCATGCTCCGCGTCCCCGCTGAGAGTACCCGCCAGCTGTGTGTCGTCGGCATATGAGACCAAAGTTAGGCCCCACTGCCTAGCGACATCAGCCAGCGGTCTCACGTATGGGTTGAACAACGTGGGGCTCAGCGAGGACCCCTGCGGAACCCCCATGGCCAGAGGCTGGGAACTGGACTTGAAGGGAGGGATGGCAACACAGAAGGAGCGACTGTCCAGGAAAGAGTGGAACCATTGCAACGCCTGGCCACCGATACCAATCTCCTTGAGCCGATGCAGGAGGATGCTGTGGGATACCGTGTCAAAGGCGGCGCTGAGGTCTAACAATATCAGCGCCGCCGTCTGACCAGCATCCAACCTCGCACGGAGATGTTCCACCATAACAAGAAGAGCGGTCTCCGTGCTGTGGCCAGCACGGAAGCCATTCTGTGTGGGATCGAGGGCGTTGGTCCGAGCTAGATGTTCTGACAGGGCCAGATTGACATGGGCCTCTGTTAGCTTTGCCGGCCAGGGTAGCAGAGAGATGGGACGAAAACTTTCAGGCTTAGACGGGTCCAGGGTCCTGAAAATGAGCAGGAAAATTCTACCCCTTCTGCCCTTTAATGCTAGGAAATTGCTGGTGCAAGCCTTGATGTAAATGTAAATGTACAGGAATTTATATAGCGCAAATCACCAACCGGTCTCTAAGCGCTTGCTTAGGGAACCCGTCCTGGTATTCCCCTGTGAGATAACCCCGGCAGGGTATCCGCAAGGTGAAAGCCAGGCATCCTGCCGCGAGGGGCCATTGTGGAGATTAAGCAAGCTATTGCCCAGAGTCGCAGAGTGTGAACCCGTGAATCGAGTAGGCACCGGAGCGAGAATTGTCGAGTCCATGGACATTTTAGGACTCAAGACCCCGCCGAGCCGGGAATTGAACCCTGGTCCCGGGCTGACCTCTGCTTCCAGGTCTGCCTCCTCTAACCAGTGAGCCACACTTTTCCACTTGATCCTTTCGCAGCTTTACTAAGCCAATGTGCTTTAACTAGGCTCTCCTTGCTCTAGCATAAAAAAACTGCAAACGGTTCAAAATTGTGCACGACTTCTCATGCAGTCTCATAATCGAGAATGTGCTAAGTCACATATCTCTCTGCACTGGCTTCCGGTGGCTGAAAGATTCCAGTGTGTGGCTCACTGGTTAGAGGCGGCAGACCCGAGAGCAGAGGACGGCCCGGGACCAGGGTTCGATTCCCGGCGCGGCAGGTTTCTGGACCAGGGTCAGCGGACTCGATAATTCTCTCGCCTCGGTGCCCACTCTGATCAGCGATCACACTCGGCAACTCTGGGAATTAGCTTGCCTCATCTTCACTAACGGCCTTACCAGACCGCCGGGGATGCCTGGTCTCACCCTGGAGATACCCATTAAGGGACCATCTCTCAGGGAAGCCAGGAAGGGTTTCGCAGCGGTCGAAGCGCCTTGGGACCCTACGGGTAAGTAGTGCGCTATATAAATGCCAATACATTACATTACATTACATTACAGTTTAAGGCCTTGTGCATCGCTCATAAGTCGCTTTCGGCTAGGGCCCCACTGATTCTCCGATCTATCATCTCTCCTTACCTCCCAAAAAGATCACTGCGCTCTGTGAAGAAACATCTAGCAACCTTTCCCAAAGTAAACAGAGTCCGGAGTGGTGGCCGTCTATTTTCCTTCATCGCGGCTGAATGCTGGAATCGGCTACCAAATCATATTCGGCTTGAGGCCAACCATCTCTCATTCTGCAAACTTCTGTAGACTCTGTTGTTTCCTTGAATCTCCTGATATATCTCGGTTGAGGGCTTTGTCTCTAACGCTGGGAGGCCTTTGGTAGCCATGCGCTCTATAAGTGTGTATTCATTAATTCATTCACAAACTTTTACCAACCAGTTAGCAAGTCGGGGATCAATGGAAATGCTGTTATATTCAGCAAAACTGCCACTCCCTTCTTCCTTTGTTTGCCACTTGTTCCCACCAGGTAGCCGGCAAAATCACAGTTCTAGTTATGCCAACAACCACCAGCTAAAATTGACAGATATATTTACTCACACTGGGCTAAGGCACCAGAAATCTGCAGCTAAGATCTCCTTGCATTCCCTCTCAATGCTGCATCAGAGCTCTAAAGGAATCCAAAAGATCAGGGTGGGCTTCCACTGACCACCACACATAAAAGCCCTGAGAAGGGTGTTTTTATGATAACATTTTTTATGATTTGTTTTTTTTAATCAGCTGGTACAAAAATGCTTATTTATGGTACCAGCTCCTGCCTGGTCTAGGCTACATCAACACCCGTTGCTCAGGAACTTACTGTGTTAAGCTCTACACAACTGATGAGGCCTAATAAGGGCAAAACTGGTCTCGGTTTGCTTCAGTTCTGGTTCAGGGAGAAAATGGCCTAGCAGTTCGTGCTGAACTCCAATTGAAGCAGAGTAAAGATTGATTTGCATATGGCTGTTTTCAAACTGAGGTGGCATGGTGTGCAAAATAATGATAGACTGGGATGTGGCTTAAAGGAATTGCTAACAAAATGAATTCAAGTAGTTCATCCATCACTTTTTTTGTATACTTCAATGTGACGCCCTAAGTGGGACGGGTATGCAGAGATGCTAGTCCTGTACACACTGCCACAGGAGCCAAGATATAACCAACCTATGAGCCCTAATAAGGGTGAAACTTGGGTTGCTTGTGTTCTCGTTCAGGGAGGTACATGTCTGAAAAGTTTCAGCGGTCTGTCCATTGTCTCCTAATGTTTGGTTTGTTCGCTCTAAGTTGGCAGGGTATGTCCAGACATGGGTTCCTTGTTCGTTTTGCCACTGGATTCAAGCTATCCCAGCTGATATGGGGTGTTACCCCGAAACTGGTCGCAGGATGCTTGTTTCCTGTCCAGGGAAGACCTGCCTTGGCAGTTCGGGCTGGACTGTTCTCATGAGGAACAGGATCAAGAATGATTTGCATATTTCTAGGGCTGAACTGGGCTGGCGAGGTAAGCTGAAGAACAATGATTGATGCAACCCAGATCTATAACTGGGGGTGAGTGTCTGAAAAGTTGCATTGCTCTGTCCATCATCTCCTTGTGTTTGCTTTGTTCATCCTAAGTTGGTAGGGTATGACCAGACGTGCTTCCCTTGCTCACTTTGCCACTGGATTCATGCTAGCCTGGCTGATGAGGGTTGTTACCTCGAAACTGGTCCCAGGATGCTTATATCCGGACCATGTAAGACCAGGCTTGACAGTTCGGACTGGACTGTTCCCAGGAGGAACAGGGTCAAGACTGAATTGCATATGGCTAGGTCTGAACCGGGGTGGGGAAGTGAGTTAAAGAACGATTGTGGATTCAACCCAGAACTGTGACTGGGGTCGGTGCTCTGCCCATCATCTCCTTGTGTTTACTCAGGAAGGATGTGGCTTGGCAGTTCGGCAGTATTGGAGCAGGGTCAGACGGATTATTTTTTTTAAAGGGGTTTCCGCCCCAATAAACGGCCACTGGATATGGTGAATGTAAATGGCACACTCTCTAGCAGTTTGAGCGTGGAAGGGGCACCAAACTAGGGTGCCCACTCTCTCCCATGCTGTTTGTCTTGGTATTGGGACCCCTTGATGTTTGGGTCATACAAGAGTCTGTACTCTGAGGTCTGCAATCAAAGGGCAATTGGGAGAAGTGGATATCACTGTACACAGATGAAAGCTCTCTATATGTGGCTGAACCAAAACAAACTTGTCTGGAGGATACTGTAAATATATCGACTTTTCGCCCAGTACTCTTGATATAGCATAACCTGGAGCAAGTACCTAATACTCCCACTCATGGGGAACCTGCCACAGCTCCCGCCTAGATACGCGATATCCCTGGTGTCTGAGGGATTCAAATACCTTGGTATTTATGTCACCGTAAACAGCGTCGGGTTCCTCGAATTAAACTTGTTCTATCTCCTAAATAGATTTAACCAGGACTTAAGACACTGGCGAACCCTGCCTCTGTCACTGCTGGGTAGAGCGGCTCTAAACAAAATGAAAGTCCTATCCAGATTCTTGTACTCCTTAAAAAAAAAACACCATTCTTCATACCCACAAAATTCTAGACGCAGAAGTGAGACTAGTACGTTGAATTCCAGCCCACTACACATCCTGCTACTTGTGTTGACCAAGGGAGCATGATTGGGTATAGCTCTGCTAGATATCTAAAAGTAGTACTGGGTGGCGCGGTTAGGCATAATAAATGACTGGGTGCGTGGAACTGGCGACGGCCTGGGAGATGCTGGTGCAGCCCCTCAGGGATAGCGAGGTGGTGGACGAGATGGAGGTCCTTAGTGCGGACAGGGGCAGCAACTTAAATTAATCAAGAGGGGGCAGAGCCAGTAGACGTAGGAGAATTGCGATTAAGCCTAGAAGTACACATCAAGCGACCCTTAAGCGGATGATGGGGGGGGGACGGAGGTTTTTTTTTTTTCTATGAGTTAGTGGGGGGGGTTTGGAGGGGAGTTTTGCAGTTGACTTAGAAGAGGGACTAAAAGTAGACACACGCACACTACTGCGGAACGCTACTCCTGTAACACTGTCACCAGGCATAAGAGAGCTGAGAACTTATCGCCGCCCGGCCTCCGGGATGTGGGCCAGTAGGCTGTGTAAAATGTGATACAGCACTCTGAACAATACTGTGTATATATGAGAATTGGCCTGAGAAATGTGTGACTACAATAAAAATTACTTTAAAAAAAAAAAATAATAAATGACTGGGTGCTCCCTAGTATTTATTTATTTATTTATTTATTTTGAAAGTTTTATAGAGCGCGAACCAGACCCTTTCGGATATTAGCGCTTTACAGGCAGTGATGAAAAATTATACAACAAAATAGAAAGAAGTCTAAACTAATATACGTGTACATAATGTGCAAACCTGCGGTCAGAATAGATAGATCTACAATGGAGGCCAAGGGATACCCCGCCATACTATACAGGACACACTGCCATGGTGTCTGTCTGGACAGAAACACCAGCATTATTGGGTTGGAAAGGGACCCTCAAAGAACAGCCACCACTTTGAGATGGTGACGCTTTAAAAGAGGTGGGAAACCTGAAGGGGTTCATGAAAACTCAAAACTGGCAGACCTATGGGCAAAAATGGACGTGATCCCCTTCTAAACCCTCCGTACAGGCTGCCAACTGGCGGCAACAGAAAAATATAGATTTCTGCAGGTCAGACAGACTTTATATGCAAACATTACAAAAGGGATTGTACTAGAGGAGCCAACTCCCCTGTAAGATAGACTGCTGATGTAAACAAAAAAAAGCACTATCCATGGTTTATAAAAAATACTCAATAACTCCCATGATGCTCTCCAGAATTTATAGATATACTGAGAACAATAACTGGGCAAATTTGAAGAGAAGGAATGAAAAGAAGAAGTTGTAAGGGCCCACGTGAAATTGCCATAAAGGTGGTCTTTCGCCTTGTACAACTCCGGTTCCTCCACAGACTGTATTATCCCAGAACACTCCTACACAAGATAGGGAGGAATACTTCTGGGAATGTGATCAGGGTGGTTTCTTCTTCCATATTATTAGGGCCTGCCCAAAAATACAAGACATTTGGGGAGAGAGAGGGAGGCTGCATGGCACAAGTGACAGGTAGCCGCCTGTCAGTTTCCTGCTGGGAGCCCGAGGTGAAGGAGAAGCCGTTGGGGGTAGACTACACTTACCGACTCTCCCTGCTGCCAGCTGCGCTTAATAGGGCATTGCGGGACTCGCCCGCGTGAAACCCGAGCCAAGGGCGGACCCGTCCATGCCCGTTGTATCCCAGGCTAACAAGGTGGTTTGTCGCTTAGACTCCTTCTAAGACCTAGTTGTTGAATATGGTAAAGAGAAAGGCAACACCGCAATATCAAGGAGCTGAGGTCGTCCACACGCTGGACTCTTTCATCTCCAGAGCAGGGGACGTGCTGTCGAAAGAAATAGAGAGAGCAGAGGAAAGGCTTTCTGGAAGTGAGGTGAACCTATCATCCCTTCATGCCCCCATCCCAACGATGAGTTCTTGCCCGAAGCTGCTGCTGGTCAACCCATTCCAAATGAGGTTGTGACAATGTCCCCAGAACTCCCGGCCATGGCAGGGGCAGCCAAGAGTCTCCTCACTCCCCTGAGGAGCCACTTGTAAAAAAGAAGAGGGGTGGTAGACCCCAAAGACTGATTAAAACGAGCACTGGTATTTGGGGGGGGGGAGGGGTCTCCTCAAAAGACCCTAAGTGAGTCAAGGAGAGCCATTCAAGATTTGGAATGCATTGTTGCCCAACTTTTGCAGCCTCTAATGAAGAGTCTTGAACGCATCGAGGCTAACCTAGCAAAGATCGGTGAAAGGTGGGGAAGAGTTTGTGATAGTATTACAATGCCTGTTGAACCTGTGCAGAAGGTTCGCTGTCTTTGTCAGTGTAAAAGTGAAGACCCTCTTCCCACTAACACGCAGTTAGGGTTGAGTGCTTACGGGCTACTCCTCGTATTCAGGGAAATAGGGAGGTAACTGTGGGGGGCTAAGCAGTGATATCATCACTAGTGTGGTAGACATGACGGTTAATTCTACGGCGATGAATAGTTCAAATATTCAGCCAATTACTTGGTATGATCATTTGTGTAGTGGCCCTCGCCACACTGCAACACCTAATCGGGCAACCATTCATTACGATTTAGTCCCTCAGACCCAAACATTTTCACAGTTGCACAGTACAACAGATATCGGGTAATGGGTAATCAAGGAGATGGTCAGGGAGTACATCAGCACAAGTCTAACTTGATTCTCCCACAAGCTGCATGCCCTTTTGTGGTGGTTTTAGTAAACACTCCCCCATTACAACTCCACCAGACGGAATCAACACTACAACTGATGAATAAAGCTTTACACTAGATATCCAAGTTTACTCCTCCTTCTGAATGCCAGAATATTGCTAACCACATTATCATGGCGAGAAGAGTACTCTGGGTGGGCAACACACCAAAATCAATTTTAGCATCTACACAAATGTATGCCATTCCCACTGGTGTTCTTTTACAGACCCCTTAGTGTAAATCCCTTGAATAGAAGACTGATCAACAACTCTGGCTCCCTTCTTTCCTCCCTCCCACTTATGTAGTCATCCCTGAGAGATAGAACACTATAGCTGCTATACCATTGGCTTATATATTTGCGCCCCTGGAGGGCTTAGAAACTTGTGATTGACTGAAGAATAGCAGCGTAACTCCGCATTTAGAGTCAACATTCGGTAGTCTCGCCAATAGCTAGTGAGCCCCTGGATCAGTGAAGAGATACAATCAATGCATTAACTTGGAATATAGCAGGACTTAGAACTAAGCTGAGCAATGAAGACTAGTCTAGGGGTATTTGGTCTTCCCAAAATGACTGCCAATAGCTAGACCAGCCAAGGTTCTCTCTGACACAGATTACCAGTTTCAAGTGGACTTCAGCGGAACCTTATTTGCACAGAAGAAACTTTGGAGAATTATTTAAACTTGATTCTCAAACCTATTTCTTTAAGTAAATGTCTTACCCCAGCTTAAGTATATCTCACTTAAGAATTATGAGTCAGAAGCACAGAAAAAACTGTTCACGTGCCACAAAGTGCCCTGATGTATTATTTTCATTAATCTAATTTGTTTAAGGATTACTCAAAAACCATTTCAAAACCCAAAGTACAAAATGGGATATTGTTACAGTAATGACTACAAAAACAAGCTCACAACTCTACAAAATAAAATCAGTTATATTCGAACTGCAGTAATTAATATTTGGTCCCTCCATAAGCACGCAACAATCTCCTGAAAGAGGACCAGCTAGATGTCTTATTCATGACAAGAAACTTGTATTAGAGGATCTTAGAAAGACAGAAGCCTTGGACTTCTGTTTTACTATCTCCCAGTAGATTTCCTTTGCTGGTGGTTTTGTTTACTGCCCCTCAAGTTATGCAGGCAAGTTCCTCAACTCCTTAGATGAAGCACTTGCTCATAGAATACGCTAACTTCACCTTACTTGGGGATTCTAACTTGCAAAGTGATAACCCTGGTGATTCCATAGCTATCATGTTAACAGGAATTATCATCACTCAGTCTATCTTGATGAATTTCTGCCCACATCCATTCAGCAGGGCACACTCTTGAACTTATTGTCTCTAACATTGCTTTTGTAGTGGATGGATCCTATTGTGGTTACATGGACAGACCAATCACGTATACCCTTTTACTGGCCCTCTAAGGGTGGAAGTATGGTGGGGATATCAAACCCTTCCTATGTGTCTCGTGCGACTACCATTTACTGAGAAGACTGCTACGGTCAGTCAGGCTTCGTCCACTGACCATCGCTCAATTTAAGTCAAACTCCATTGAGCAGTCTAAAAAGGCAGTCCTGAATTGTAGGTCAGGGTCACTGGCAGCTCCCTGTCCTCCCTCCTTACTAGCTCAAGCAATAGACATTAACAAATCCAGTATATCAACTCAAATGAGTGGCCAACAGGTTGGCAGGGATTCATCCATGAGTCAGGGTTTACAGCTACTCAGACCCGAGACGGTGCCCTGTGCTCACTCTGGGGAACAAGGTGAGGGAGGAGGCACCTCTTCTACCGCGTAATGCCCTTGACCTCTGGAAAATGGACTTTCCCCAGTATTGAATCTTTTATAGATTCACATGCTTGGATCTTCTCTGTCGTCACTGTGGGAGTCTTGCGGTAGTTAGAAAAGCAGTACTATAAAAGTGTATTAGAAACCATAAAAAAAGAAAGGAAACCTTTAACATTTATCAGCATCTTTATGTAGGTCCAAACTTTGACCAATCCGAGATGAGCACTGGACCTCAACTCCCCAGCAGAGCCACCACACCTCAGATTTCTAACCGCACTTCGTGTGTTAGGGAATCTCCCTGAGCTCTGCTCAGTTTGTCAGTGAGTGAACTTTTGACCATGCTAAAATATACCTCAAGGTACGATTTTTCTACCTTCTTTGCTTCTAAAATGTCTGAGGGATCTAAGAAGAGGCTTTTTAGACCCTGCAGATTTTGTGGGAAGGCAAGACATTTCTCTAAGGAACTCCACAAAGACTGTCATTATCGCCTTCATCCCAAACATACAGCCAAGGAATTACTGCAGAACCTTTTCGGCCAAAACTCTGAAGGACTGGAAGCCAGATTGTTAATATGGCTCCAAAAGAAAAAAATCTAGATCGGATTTAGGATCTGATGTTGAAGTCCTGGGCCATCCTCAGCTGATAGGAAACGTAAAAATGAGGGCTCAACCTCATTGAATGCTGATCCTAAGAAAATGAAGGCAGATAAATCCTCCTCTGCCGAAAAAGCAGCCCTGAAACAAAGAGTCTGGGCTGAAAAAGTCTTCTGCTGCTTCGCTGCCTGTCACAACTCTAAAACAGGATACATCGATGAAAAAAGCTTGGTCGAGAACGACAGCGAAATCTCCATCGACGTCTGTAGCTATGACCGTGTCGACGGCAGTGGTGACAGCCTCTTCGACGAATACTGTGGCGATGATCACCTCGTCAATGGCATAGACGATGACCACTGTGTCGACTATCACGTCTATGGCTCCGACTGCGGGAACACCGCCCACGACACTGTCTACGGCCCCTTCGATGAGCACTCCGTCGACAAGAGTGTTTAAATCCACATCTAGACTTCTGATATCGACAACGATCACTTTCAGACCTCTTCCGTCCTTGACGGAACAAAAACAGGACATAAAAAGTCTCCAATTGATCCAAAATTCTCCAGGTTTGACATCTCTATCCAAGATATTACCTCTGCCTCCCTCTCACCTTCTTGATACGGAAGAATGGGGAGATTTTAAAGTTTGTTCGGTCCAGCTAACAGCCTATCACAGCTCCGGGTTAAATGCCAGGACACAGATGAGGAGGAGGAGGAGAAACATATGCAGGACACATCAAAGTATATGGTAGGGTTTACTACTTCACGGGTCATCCACGGGCACAATAAGACAATTCTTTCCAGGAACACTATCCATATTATGCTTACGAGGAGCGACAGGAGGTACGGAGAGTTTCCATGCTGGTGCCAACCTCCTTGGTCACCGACCTTAGGCACATGCTCCATGATTATTACAAACTATTTCCAGACTCTCACGCTCCAGTTCCTTCGACGGCTGGAGGATTAGGTATTCGAGTTCTTTCACCACCGCTAGTGGTTACTCCACCGCCTGAAGAGAGACCAGCACCTCGGTGCGTTACAATATGAGATGATCACATCAAGAGTGAAGCAGATGATCAGCCTGAGGAGAGTGAGCTCATCCAGATTTCCAAACTTAGTTGGCCAAGAATGGGATTATTTCTTTGCTCCATCTTCGCCGTTGCCTTCCCCTGCTCCAGCTAATTCAACCCCGGAGATATTGGGGGCTTCCACGAGTTACTGTAAAGGGCATCTAAAAGTTCTGTTGCCTTTACATATAGTGAAAAACTGAATGCTTCATCTATGATTTTAAGGATCCGGCTAAGAAATCGGTATGATCCATACCCATTGGGGATTAAATAGGGAATGAGGGTTTGAAGCTTATGTAGAATACGGCCTCCGTTCCGGCTGTATTGCCAAGGATGCAAAGAAATACAAAGCACCCAATTCTGCTCCTGTTTTTTTGACTGGGCATCCTCGACTAGATTCAGTAAGAAAGCAAACTGCACAGAGGTGCACCACGAATCTACATTCTCTTTGTTTGGTGCTTCCAGTCAAAGAGGGTAAACAGCTAGACAGCATCGGCAGACGCTTTGCTAATATGGTTGCTACTTCCATCAAGGCCCCCAACAACTTAGCGATCTTGAGGCAGTACGACTGTGGTAAATAAAATATTACCCTGTCGGAATTTTTATACTTAAACAATGGCTCATGCATATAATGAGAGGCAGAGTCCGTGGTGTGCGATTCAAAAGGGCTTTATTTCAGTAACTCGAGTTAAGGGAGAATTGGGTTCCATCACCACTAAGGCTCAGGAAGGGTCTTCTAAACTTTATTCACAGAGTACTTTATTTATACATTTAAACATACATTACATTGCATAGAGAAGGCGGAGCGCTCCAGGCGGAGCAAGAGAAAGAGAGAGATAAGAGCATATGGGCGTGCAAGAGGCGTGTAAGAAGGCGTACACGTGGGCGTTCACTTGAGGAGTCATAGGTGAGTCATAGGTGGGTGGATTCGTGGAGGGGGTCTGCATGGTCAGTTGGAACCTTTACCCTACTTGTGTGCGTAACTTGGTCATGACGTGCAATTAACGTGTAACTGGGGGAAGCTGGGGGGAGCTGACTTTCGATCTAGTAGAGAAGCCTTCAGTGTCAGGACGACCTGTACGGCTGGTATTATCTGATATCTTGAGTTAGGAGGATGTATTATCTGAAGTAAAGGTCGCTCGAGCAAAGATTGCTTATCACCAAGAGCCAGTGTGTATATTTCTTCGTGCATTGCGTGGGGGCCATGGGCTTTCTATGGATGCGAGCTCTGCAAATCACTTAACGGAGACAGGAAGGCTGGGCTCTATCTCTGCAGACGGGGTTCTGTTTACCTTCTTCACTAAGCAGGAATGTGATTCTGTGGAGCAAGTAGATAACTGTGTGCAAAATACTGTCTTGGCAGGCCGGGCTGGGCCAGAAGTATGCGAAAGGTCAGGAATACATAGCTGAGCTGCAGCTTTCAGAGTGTCTGGAGGCAAGAAACCTGAGGCTCAGGCTGAGCCACAAAACGGGTTCATCTCGACTTTTATTAAACGTGCACCATGTAAATACATTGGCAACATGGGCCTCATTGCAGAATTAACGTTTCTTTCATGGAGGACTTGGTAACTGACATTCTAATGTGGGACGGAAATACAGGGGCATTATTATTACAGGCATGAGAGAAAAAAATGCATGGGTGACATGCACATGCACTAAGCGTGGGGTACACGCAGGGGACACATTGGCCACATAAAATTTCTATTTCCTCATTCCCTCCTTGTCCCCTACTGTGCCCTTCAGGACACATCTATATTCATGAGACCGTATATCTGATCATACAGCATCATTTGTTCGTCTTTTTTCTTTTGTATACTTGGATGGGGAATACAGGCAGTGGCACACAAGCCGCAAAACGCCGGGCCACATTGCAGACAGAGACAGCAGCTGAATATCATAAGCAGTATCATTCCTAGGAACGACAACACTTTCCATCCCCATGCTGATATTACACCCCAGAGCCAACCGGACCAAGTCCATATGCCTGGGTCTTGATGTATCTCGTGAGCTATCTTATGAAGTCTTGTTATTGCTGCGTACACAGAGGGCGCGTTATTAGGAATAAACACGCAACAACTGGAGCCCATCACTCTACAAGCCCCGCCCCTATCTGCCAGGATGACGTCAAGAACAAGGCGATTCTGAAGAACAACAAGTCGCATGGCAGACTGCTCCTGGGTCAAGTTCGCCAGGGCTGCTGTAGTCTCATTCACTACTGCTTCTAGAGTTCTTGTTAACCTACGTATGAGTTTACTGTTTTGGACGGGACCTATGAAGAAAAAGAATCCTCTATTGAAATCTGTATATTGCTCCCAAGCTGTCTCAGTCTGATCAATCACTGGGGAATTAGTCTCCCTCCTGTGTCTAACGTGCACTAGTCGTGAATCACGATGATAATGGGATGGGGCTAGAAAGACAGGGGGCAGAAGGAATGATATATAGCATGTGCCACCCCAGTCTAAGGGCAGATGTACATAGGTTGTCTGACCGCAAATGAAATAGGAATGGCGAGATGTATTGAAGGAAGACTTTCCTTGATCATTAAACTCGACTACAGTATTACATTCACTGTGTCCCAAATGTACCGATCCTTTCTTTCTGACGCACAAATCACCTTTTACTGGTAGGACTCTAATGAACGGTGGACCTATATTTTGCTTGGGCTGAACATTCAAAATCATAAAGTTAAGGGAAGCATTTCCTTGCTCGTACTCTTCAGTTTCTAAATCGGTCCCCTTCCTTTGGGGAAGTCCGTCTTCGTCTGGAAAACATGCCTCATTCATTACTTTATTCAAATCTCCCCATATCCAATCGTCCTTGGAAACTGTGGACTTTCTGTCTAGTGATGTCATTAAGGCAAACCATGCTCCGCACGAACCATTGTGCGAGAACCGAAAAGGGAAGAAAGGCAGTACCCCTTTCGTCTTTTGAAAAGGTGGGAGCTGGCCACATACCCAGCAATCTGTCGCATTGCTGGTCTGATGAGAACGGTGCAACATTCGAATAAAAGTATTGTTGCACAGTGCTAGTCGATATGACAATTCATGAGGTGGCAGATCACTGAAAGTATGTTCTGCGGTGTTATTAATGGGGAAATGTATACGTGAAGAAAGAGGAGGAAAGAAAACATGTAGCGTCAAGCTGATACATATAATAGTGATGCACAAAAGTGACATGAAAATCAGAGTTACTATACATCTACTGCGTAATATCTTGCAGTATTTCTCTCTCATCTTGCTCTTTTTACTATTCGGGTCTACGATCTTATACATGTCAGGAACCTGTCTAACCGATTCACCACCTAGTGGACTTAAACAATTAAACGCTGTCTGACTTACTAGATCGTAACTTAGACCTATATTCTTGTTGCGGAGTCTTTTCTAGCAAAGGGGGCTTAGAGTCAGTACAATCGGGACTGTCTTTAGTTTTGATCAAAGTTCCAGAATCTCCAAAGAATTTCTTGCAGTGTTGGGCATGCAGCCATCCCTTGCGTCCCTCGACCTTGACGGCAGTCCTCGTGGTGAGCAAAACTAATTTCGGTGTTTTCCAGCGCGGCTCCAGAGGGCTTGAACGATCAAAGTTCCGTATATAAACTTAATTCCCTGGGACGATGGCGTGCTCTTTGACTTGGGTGTTGTCAGGGAAGGTGGCGGCAACCTGTGAACGACAAGAGAGTAGTGCAGACATCAAGGAAGCCAGGTAATCTGTCAGCATGTTACTGTCAACATCAGTTATTTTCTTAGGCATAGGCGTACCCCACATATTCGGTGGTCTTCCAAAAACCACTTCGTAAGGAGATAGGCCTGTTCTGGAATGAGCTACCATACGCATGTAAAAGAGGGCAACCGGCAAGGCTACCATCCAATCCACGCCTTTTTCTGCACAAACTTTTGCTAGTTTCGTCTTAAGTGTCTGATTATGGCGCTCGACAAGTCCAGCTGCTTCAGGGTGTCGTACACAATAAAACTTCCATTGATAACCTAACAGAAGGGACACTTGTTTCATTAATTCAGAGGAAAAGGGCTGGCCATTATCTGAGTACACGACACGGGGCAATCCATATCGAGGAAAAAACTCACGCACCAGTTGCCTGGCGGTGGTCACTGCAGTATAATCTGGGACTGGGTATGCTTCTGTCCATCTAGATAGTGCACATACAACTACCAGGACATACTTGTAACCTCTACATCTGTCCATCTGGATATAATCCATCTGGAGGACTTCAAAAGGATGGTCAGGAGGATGAAATCCGCCTTGTTCCACCGGAATGCCTTTGCCTGGATTGAACTGGCAACAAATCATACAGGTACGTACTTTCTGTTTCGCTGCTGCACGTAGGTGCTTGTTAAACCAGATATTCTGTAAGCTGTCTAGCATTGCCTTTTCTCCTAAGTGTGCTGGACTATGTGCTGTGTTTATGATCACTTGTACTATAGAGTCTGGGAGGAACCATGTAGCTTTGCTTTTAGTCATCCAACCTTGGTCAGTCTGGACCCCTCCTTGTTCAGTCCATTTCTTTATTTCGTCTGGAGTGGCATGTGTCTGTATGTCGAGTACATCTTGTGAAGGATCCCTGACTGTCATGTATTTTGTCAGTAATGGCACCTCTGTCTTTGTCGTGTCTGTTGGTGTCTGAGCTGTCAGTTTAGCTGTTCGGTCTGCCAGGTCATTACCCTGGGAAATGGTGTCTGTAACTTTGGTATGTGCTTTGCATTTCAGGACAGCTATGGCTGTAGGCAGATGTATTGCTTCTAACAGAGCCTGAATGAGTGGACCGTGTTGAATTTTAGCCCCATGAGAGGTTAAGAAACCTCTCTCCTTCCATAACACTCCGAAATCATGAACAACCCCGAATGCATACTGTGAGTCTGTATATATGTTCACTTTCAAGTTCTTGGCTCCTTTGCAGGCTTGTGTCAGAGCGATGAGCTCTGCTGCTTGTGCTGACTTTGTGTCTATTCTCTGTGTCTCTATGACTTCAGTAGCAGTGGTCACGGCATATGCGGCCACTAACTCTCCTGTGCTTGTTCTCATGCATGAACCATCAACATAAAGTGTCATGTCAGGGTCTGGCAGTGCAATGTCTGTCAGGTCTTGTCTTGGTTTCGTCACTGTATTTATTACTTCCACACAGTCATGTGGTGCAGTGTCTACTGTGCTTGAGGGCAAGAGTGTAGCAGGGTTGAGAATATTGCATCGTCTGATCTCTATGTGTGGCTGAAATAACGTCAGTTCATATCCTGTCAGTCTCGCTACTGTCAAGTGCTGTGTCTGTGTCCTGTTCAAGAGAACTTCCACTGTGTGTGGTACCTGTACTGTCAGAGGGTGTCCTAACACTATTGAGTCACTCTGTCTTATAGCTAGGGCTGTTGCTGCAACTGATTTCAGGCACGCAGGCAGAGCCTGGGCCACTGGGTCTAGTGTACTAGAAAAATAAGCGCAAGGCTTGTGTTTTCCTGCTTGATCTTGTGTAAGGACAGATAATGCTGTTCCATCTCGTTCAGTGACAAAAAGCGTAAAAGGTTTGCTGTAACAAGGAGTCGCTAAAACTGGTGCTTGACATAAGGCTCTTTTTAATTCTTCAAATGCTAATGTATGTTCTTGTGTCCAAGGGAGGACAGTCGAAGATGCTGCCTCCTGTGTTGTCAACTGTATGAGTGGTTTGGCTAGATAGGCATACTGGGGAATCCATTGTCTGCAGTATGAAGTGAGGCCAATGAAGGCCTGTACTTCCTTTTGTGTCTTGGGCTGTGAAAGGTTAGCAATTAACTGAATGCGTTCTTGTGTCAGCTGTCTACCCCTCTTGGACAGCAAGTGTCCAAGGTATACCACTTGCTGTGCACAGAATTGCAACTTCGAAGGGGACACTTTGTGCCCCTTGTCTGCCAAAAAGTGTAAAACTGTCAGTGATGCATTTTCGCAGTCTGGTTCTGATCGTGCTGTGATTAGGATGTTGTCTACATACTGGAGCAGTGCAGTGTTGACAGGCATATGAATACTGTCTAGTTGTCTTTTTAATGCTTGGCTGTAAATGCTAGGACTTTCTGTAAAACCTTAAGGAGCTCTCGTAAATTTAAAGCTGCGTCCATTTAAACTGAATCCGAAGAGGTACTGACTATCTGGATGAATTGGAACACTAAAGAAGGCATTCTTCAAGTCAATTACAGTAAAGAACGTTGCCTCAGAATCAATAGCAGTCAGTAATGAAGAAATGTCGAGAACCACTGGGTATTGAGGGACTATACATTTGTTCAATTCTCGAAGGTCAATAACTAGTCTGTAAACAGGTGGTGCATTAGGGTCTGTTCGTTTAAGAATAGGGATGACAGGTGAATTACATACATTCGAGTCAGTCTCCACTACCACTCCTTGTGCAATGAGCTTGTCAACAATTTTCAGTAAGGCTACTACGGCATCAGGTGGTAACTTGTATTGTCGGATACGTGGTAGTACTACTCCTGTCTTGAGAGTGACACGGTGTGGTGTAATGTGCATGTAACCTACGTCAGTCTGACCTTGTGCCCATAGATGCTGTGGTACATTCTGGAGTCTGTGGTCAAAATCCTTTAACACATAATGTCCCTTAAAATCACGTAAGAACAGTCGTACTCCTTCCGGAGAACAACATATAACTGCTCCTAGTTCTTTCAATGTCTTTACACCAAGCAAGTTTTCTGGACATGACTTAGTAAGTAGCAAGTCTGTGGTACGCGACAATGGACCAACTCCTAGGGAAACTGGTTTCGATACTTCATTAACAATAGGCTTTCCTGAAAATCCCAGGGAAACATTCTGTGAGCCTGAAAGGGGTGCCCCTGGAACCTCGTCATGACTGATGGTAGTTCTGCTCGCCCCTGTGTCAATCAGAAATGTTCTGTCCTTTCCCAATACACGACTATGTACATAGGGACCCTCTTGATCTACAGGCACCTCAATAAGGGGCAAGCCAACTTCCCTCTCTAGGCTGTTTCATGAGAACTGTTGGTATTCTGGATAGTCTGACTGCGTGTACTGGTACATTTGTGTCGGGGCAGTAACAGGTGGCGGTGGGGGTGGTAAGGTCGCTACTGTCTGGTTTGTGTTCTGTGGGGTGCTATTCTGCCTTGGAACGTGTGGTCGTTCTTTTGTCTTGCCTGTAGCTATATTGTGTTTCAGGACAGCACAATCTTTTACAAAGTGACCTGGCTGTTTGCAATAATTACAGTTCCCAGTAACAAGTGTTGTGCCTTTTTTGTTCGCATTGGCTGGTACCGTTTGGGCAACCAGCACTTTCATTTTCGTATCTTTCATGCTTCTCTTTTCATGATCCTGTTCCTCTCTAATTCTGTTCTGGTGATATTGTAACATTTGCAACATTTGCGAAGGACTATTTGCTTGCCAAGTACTCTCAACCTTCAGTACTCTATTCTTGATCTGGGGTAAGGAATTCTCTACTAATTTGCTCACGAAAAGATGAGGATATGACTCGCTACTGGGCTTAAGGCCACTATTAATAGAAAAACATTTCTCGAATCTAGAATAGAAATCACTCATGTCCTCGTCTTGTTTCTGTTTACAGGCTGAAATAGCATCCCAATCTTCCTTTTTAGTAATCAATAATCTCGGCAAAACCTGTATCAGGAGTTCAGGTAGTTTTCTAGCTTTTTCCCCAAGACCAACACCCGGGTGCCGGCCTTTATCCTCTGTTTCCAGTACTGCCCAACTTATCTTTTTCTCTCCCACCTCCCAGTACTTTTCCTTAACCTTTTCGTAAATACCAGCAGGCAACAGTACTTTCAATAACTTTATAATATCAGCGTACGTGTAATCTCCGATGCGGAGAATGTCTTTTAATTCTCGGTGAAACCCCCCCGGGTCTTTATCATGGCAGGGCAACATCTTTTTCATTTCCAGGATTTCTATTTTTGTCAAGGGTGTGTAAACATACACTCGTTGAAGCTCACCAGCTTCATTTTTGACGGGATGCACCTCTCGTAGGGGATTCTGTCTGTCTATGTACAAGTTCTTTCTGTCGTGGTGTGGGGCAGGAAGCATGCATGTGGTCAGGGAAGTCAAGTACTTATGTCGTTGGTCCAGAATGACATTAATTAAATCAGTACCTAGGCCGGTCCATCTATCTAGAAGGATATCGTCCAGTAATTTATACAATGGACCGGGATCAGAATATTGATTCTCGTATAATGTTGAACCATGTAAATACCAGCCAAACGCTGTTCGTTCGGTGGAAGGCTCAAGAAAGTCTGGGCCACTATATCACTGTTATATATGTTAGAATTAGACACCCATTGGACGGCTGACCGGACCAATTCCTGTTCGTGTGGAGTGTGGGGCCTCTCGCTCTATACCCGTCGTTTCAGAGCTTTTTCGGTAGCGTGGAATAGATTTTCAAGGGAAAATCTTTCTTTTATAGCATGTCCCTGTTTACGGTAGTCGAGACACTTGGGCCTGTCAAACTGTCGTGCTTTGCCTACGTAATTCATTTTGTCCTTTTCCTCGTTTTCTGGGTCAACATCTTCCGATGATGACTCATACTGCCCGTCAGACTCTTCCTTGTGTATTTCTACGATCGCCTTTCGTATTTTCCTGTACATATTTTCTGTCTATCCCTGTTTATCATGCCGACCGGCAGCTATGTTATCACTCCAATCCATCAGTCCTTTCTTTACCTCCTTGTCTGGTTGGTCTCTTTCCCTGATCAGACAGTTAATCAAAAAAACGTAAAATGAAGTTCTTAACCTCCACCTTTCTTTGTTCCATGGCCTCTTCTACACTCTCGGGTCCCTCCCCCGTTCTAACGAAATGGTATATTTTATCTAGGTGTTCCTTCATGCCTGGTAATGTGATCAAATAGTCGGTGGCGTGTCTTAATCTTAGTGAACACACGAGCATTGCACCTTCTCCTGGTACTGGATCGTATATACAACGTGGGATCATTACACCTACATACTTAAATGGTGTTGATGTCAGTTGTGGCGTACGTGGTGGCCCTAGCCCTAACGGTGTTCGTGTCGCTGGCGGAGTTCGTGGCGTTTGCAGTGGCCCCATCGGTGTTCGTGGCATTGGCGGTGACCCCCCTCCCACTGCCCCGGGCCCTACGTTGTCTTTCACGATCTGCTGGAGCGGAAGCTGTTGGAGCTGAGCCGCTGGTGGGGGCGAAGGGAACTCTGCGTTCACATAGTCTGGTGCGGGCTCCTCTAGATAGGAGGAAATAAAAGCCTCAGCTGCTGTCGGCTTCGCTCTACGTACTCTAAAGGGTACTGGTGGTGGTGGCAACTTACTGGGTACTTCTGAAGGGGTCGCTTTAGCTAGTTCTTCTGAGAGGACGGGGTAAATACCAGCAACGAGGGCATTTCTTTCTCTTTCAGCCTGTTCTGCCTTGACCCGTTCCCCCTCCTCCCGCAGTTCTTTTTTGGCTTTTTCCGCTGCTTGTTTACTTCTCTCTGCTTGGTGGAATTCTTTCTCTGCTCTCCTATGTGACTCTTTACGCCATAACTCAATGGCATCTTTCTGAGACGGTCTAACTTTCCTTTTCCACAGCGCTTCCTCTACTTTCATAATGCATTCAGAATCCCATGTTCCTGAAGCAGGCCATCTGTACTTCTCCTCTAAATCCTTTGTGTAATCTACCCATAAGTCTAAAAACAATATGGCATCTAGCCCATGTTTGTTGTACATGAAATGTCCAGGTGTGTCTCTAGGCGGGACGGGAACTGACTCCTCGAGTATCCCTTTCCTGGTCCCTATCTGACGTAATTTCGAAAACAGTGGCATGTTGGAACTGTCTTAACGGAAAACACAATATACACCAAAATAGACTGACTGAAACAACCATTCACACTACAACACTAAAACACTAAAACAGATACATTCTAACTAATACATGGAAAAAACATGAACTCGAAAACAGTTTAACTTTATGCACTGGGATTCAGTACAGCCATACCGGTCTCATAAAGAGACACGTCTTTACCGTGCCCACCGTAATGGACACGTCTTTACCGTGCCTGTGTGAACAGACACGTCTTTACCGAGTTCAAATAAATGAACCCGTCTTGAACTTTATGCGTTCCCTATAACAGTACTCACCGGGAAGCAGAACTTGAAGACCTCGGAAACTTGGTACTGCGTGAACTCGATACTGCGGTGCTGCGCATGCGCCTCAGAACAGGTGGGCCTCTGGATACCTCGGACCTTGCTCTCTCACGGCTTGGGCTCTGGTCGGGATGATCCGCAATCCTCACCGCCTCGTGTGGATGCCTGGTCGCAGTCCGTCCTCCTCATGGGCCTGAGGGAGTAAGCAGGAAGACCCGCTGGCGTGTACACTTTGAAGTCCGTCACGGCTGAAAAAGGGGGCAAGGGCTGGACCTACATCACCAGCGCGTGGGGAAGGAGACCAGTCCCTGTTCGGGCGCCAGATTATGTGGTAAATAAAATATTACCCTGTCGGAATTTCTATACTTAAACAATGGGTCATACATATAATGAGAGGCAGAGTCCGTGGTGTCCGATTCAAAAGGGCTTTATTTCAGTAACTCGAGTTAAGGGAGAATCGGGTTCCATCACCACTAAGGCTCAGGAAGGGTCTTCTAAACTTTATTCACAGAGTACTTTATTTATACATTTAAACATACATTACATTGCATAGAGAAGGCGGAGCGCTCCAGGCGGAGCAAGAGAAAGAGAGAGATAAGAGCATATGGGCGTGCAAGAGGCGTGTAAGAAGGCGTACACGTGGGCGTTCACTTGAGGAGTCATAGGTGAGTCATAGGTGGGTGGATTCATGGAGGGGGTCTGCATGGTCAGTTGGAACCTTTACCCTACTTGTGTGCGTAACTTCGTCATGACGTGCAATTAACGTGTAACTGGGGGAAGCTGACTTTCGATCTAGTAGAGAAGCCTTCAGTGTCAGGACGACCTGTACGGCTGGTATTATCTGATATCTTGAGTTAGGAGGATGTATTATCTGAAGTAAAGGTCGCTCGAGCAAAGATTGCTCATCACCAAGAGCCAGTGTGTATATTTCTTCGTGCATTGCGTGGGGGCCATGGGCTTTCTATGGGTGCGAGCTCTGCAAATCACTTCACGGAGACAGGAAGGCTGGGCTCAATCTCTGCAGACGGGGTTCTCTTTACCTTCTTCACTAAGCAGGAATGTGATTCTGTGGAGCAAGTAGATAACTGTGTGCAAAATACTGTCTTGGCAGGCCGGGCTGGGCCAGAAGTATGCGAAAGGTCAGGGATACATTTCTGAGCTGCAGCTTTCAGAGTGTCTGGAGGCAAGAAACCTGAGGCTCAGGCTGAGCCACAAAACGGGTTCATCTCGACTTTTATTAAACGTGCACCATGTAAATACATTGGCAACATGGGCCTCATTGCAGAATTAACGTTTCTTTCATGGAGGACTTGGTAACTGACATTCTAATGTGGGACGGAAATACAGGGGCATTATTATTACAGGCATGAGAGAAAAAAATGCATGGGTGACATGCACATGCACTAAACGTGGGGTACACGCAGGGGACACATTGGCCACATAAAATTTCTATTTCCTCACGACTGCCAATTGTGGTCAGATCTTGCACCTCTTCTTGAACATCTTCACGAGGATAAATGTAAATGTAAATGTATTTGAGCTTATATAGCGCACAGCTACCCGCAGTGGGTTTCCCGGCGCTTGCTTAGGGAACCTGTCCTGGTATTCCCCTGTGAGATAACCCCGGCAGGGTATCCACAAGGTGAAAGCCAGGCATCCCGCCGCGAGGGGCCGTTGTGGAGATTAAGCAAGCTATTGCCCAGAGTCGCAGAGTGTGAACCCGTGAGTCGAGAAGGCACCGGAGCGAGAATTATCGAGTCAGTGGAATTTTTAGCCCAAGACCCGCCGAGGCGGGGAATTGAACCCTGGTCCAGGGCCGATCTCAGCTTCCGGGTCTGCCGTCTCTAACCCCTGAGCCACACTTCTCCATAAAGAAGGAAGCGAAAGACCTCCTGCAGGAAGGTGTTAGAGCTTCTTCTGAAATCATTGATTCAGCAATGGATTTGTCTTCGATTGCTTTCAGACAAATGGCAGGAGCCGCTGTTCTCCGTAGCAGGGCTGGCTGAGAGCGACGTCTTTCCGCCCTGAAGTTCAATTAAAGTTCTTAGACATGCCCTTAGATGGGGAAAACCTGTTTGGAAAAAGGTGATTGAGGAGTTGCAGGGAATGTCGAGAAGGATACAGAGATGGCACGTTCCTTAGGTACGCTGCAGCAAAGGTGTTTTCAGTCCTTTTGCGGAGGAAGAGGATGAGGACGAGGACAGTTTCAACAAAGATCGTCCTATCAATCATACAGATTTGAGCTGTATTCCCAACATAATTATAGACCGCAATATGGAGGACAGTATCAAGAACATTTTCATGCTTCCAATGCATCGTACAATCAACAATCAGCTAGACGCAAGCCTTCGGTACGAGGTAAATCACAAGATTTCTCTAGAAGACAGTGACTTCCACCAGCCACCTCTTGTCGGCTTCAGCCTCAGCAGCTTCATTATCTTTCTCCCTTTCTGTGCCAGTGGGAAGCCATTACAAAGGACAAATGGGTACTGGACATCATATATCGGAACCACACCCTAGAATTTGTTCACAAACCTCCTCGAAATCCGCCCTTAAGGAGAAAGCATCAACATCTTCTTTTGTTAAAGCAAGAAATCTCAACCTTTTTGTTAGAGGAGGCAATAGGAAAAGTCCCATTCAGTCAACAAGGGAAAGGCTTCTGTTCAAACGTCTTGCTTGTAAGGAAAAAATGTGGGAAATGGAGACAGGTCATGGACCTCGGACAGCTGCACAAATACATCAAGAAACAATCATTCAGAATGTTGTCCCTTCAAGAAGTTCACTTACCAGTGAAGAAAGGAGATTTTTTAGTGTCCCTCGATCTCTTAGACGCATACTGCCACATTCCCATTCATGCGTAGCATCGCCAATTCCATCAGTTCAAGGTTCTACCCTTCAGCCTTCTCTCAGCTCCCAGAGTTTTCTCGAAAGTTATGCCTCCGATAGAGGCTTTTCTGAGAAGGCAGGGCCACCAGGTTTATCCCTACCTGAACGATTGGCTGGTAAAAGGGCCTACGTTCCACTCTGCAAGAAGATCTACATGGGCTTGTCAACAGCTGTTCAAGTCTCTAGGCTTGCAACTCAATGTAGAGCAGTCATGCCCAATTCCAAGACAGAAACATATATTTCTTGGAGCAGTATTGGACACCAGGTTGAATAAGGCTTTTCCCACTCCAGAACGAAAGCACAAGATTATGCACTTGGCAGCCCTTCTGCGCGCAAAAGAGTCCACTTCTATAACAGTGTACAAATCTTTGCTGGGGATGCTGTCATCATGCATCCCGTTGATCCCAAATTGTAGTTAACATATGAGACCTCTCAAAGAGGAGCTAGACATCCAGTGGATTCAGGTGCGGGGCTACTTCAAAGACATCATCCTCAACTCTCAGACAATGAAACAGGCTCTGTCATGGTGGGAGAAGAACGCAATATCTCTCCAGGTCTCTCGTTTTAGACAACACAGCCCAGTTACATTATGACTACGTATGCCTCAATGTACGGTTGGGGAGCGCAGCTCCAAGAATTGATAATCCATGGAAAATGGTCTGTTCAAGAAACGCAAATGCACATCAATCTCTTGGAATTGAGGGCAGTTTTTCTGGGACTGCAAGCATTCCTTCCAAGAATCCAAAGCACTTCTTTTCTGGTAAGAGCGTACAACAACACGACAATGTTGTATCTGGCCAAAAAAGGGGCACCAGGTCTTGTACGTTATCAGACCAAGCACAGGAAATCTGGTGATAGCTAATTCAGCACAAGATAACATTGCAGATAGAGCTTGTTCTAGGTGTAGACAACAAGGGGGCTGATTCTTTAAGCGGAACCAACTCCCAATGTCACGAGTGGGAATTAGATTGGAAGTAGCTGCTGCGAATTTTCAAACTGTGGGGTACTCTGAAACCTGATCTCTTTGTGACGTGCACAAGAAGTGCGAAAGGTTCGCCAGCAGATTTCCTCAGGCCAACTCTTGGGGGAAGTGGACAGGAATATTCACCTATGCTTTCCCGCCATTTCCTCTCATCCCAAGAGAGCTGAGCAAAATGAAGGAACCATGCCACCTCATTCTCATTCTCATAGCTCCAGCATGGCTGAGGCAGTTTTGGCGCCCAGAACTTCTACTGTGCTTAATATCTTTGCGCATTCTCTTTCAACCACTGACATACTTGCTGTCCATGGACAACGGTCAGATAGTTGACCGTCAGATAAAATCTCTGAGTTTATCAGCTTAGACCCTAACGGCTATGAATTTAGTGATCGAGACATTGCTCCAGATTGCATGTCCAGCCTACATTGTGCCAGATTTTCTTCCACTAATATGTCATATGCTGCAAAATGGAAGGGATTCTGCCACAAGTACGTTGAAAAAGATATACATTCTTTACTCTCGACCCCGGAGCAAGTATAGCCTTACCTTCTTCTTTTGGCAAAATCAAAATTGGCTCATTCAGCAATCAAAGTACACCTGGCTGCAATTTCCAGGTTTCGCAGGAAACCAGGGGAACTCCCGCTGTGGTCGACCAGAGTAGTGAAAGAGTTCATGAAGGGCCTTTTTAGAGGTTTTCCACCCTTAAAACGCCCTACGGTTCCATGGGAGTTAAACACAGATTCACAAAGCTGACTTAAAATACATCTCATGGAAAACGTCCCTCAAATCGGCTAGAAGAATCTGTGAGATTCAGGCTTTCACTGTTGCCGAACCATTTCTCCAGTTCAAAAGGGATAAGATAATGTTGATAACAAACCCTCACTTTATACCGAAGGTTCTAACTTCTTTTCATCTAAATGAACCGATAGTGCTCACAACTTACTTTGGAAATCATTCTACCCCTGCTGAAAGTGCGTTGCATTCCTTGGCTGTGAAGCAATGCCTCAAATTCTACACTCCTAGAACAAAGACTTTCAGGAAATCAGATCAGCTCTTGTATCTTTTACATCTCTAAGGAAAGGCCCGGTTCTTTCAAGGATTAGTATTGCATGTTGGATCTCTTCTACGTTTGTTTTCTGCATAAAAAAGCTGGAAGACCTTTGTCCGCAGAGGTGACTGCGCACTCCACAAGGAAGATAGCAGCCTCTTCAACCTGTCACTTCCAGACATCTGTAGTGCGGCAGCATGGTCGAACATGCCTACTTTCACCAAGCACTACTGCCTGGATTCGGCATGGAAGACAGATGCTGCAGTGGGCCAGGCGGTCATGAGGCATCTGTTCATCAGAGGTACAGTTTAGACATATCTATTACCTCTGTTTTATTTTGGATATTGGACTCAAAGGATGTGTCTGATGATTTTATATATATATATATATATATTCACTGAAAAAAAATAGGTTTCACGCACGTATTAGTTAGAAATGAGCATTTAAAAAACCATTGAAATTCACTGAAAAAACCATAGGTTTCAGGCACGTTATAGTTAGAAATTAGCATTTAAAAATACATTGAAATTCACAAAAAAAAACATAGGTTTCAGGCACGTTATAGTTAGAAATTAGTATTTAAAAAACCTTAGAAATTCACTGAAAAAAACATAGGTTTCTGGGACGTTTTAGTTAGTTGGACATTTCAATCATACAAAACCATAGAAATTCCCCCGTTATTGTTAGTTGAACTAACTGTAACTCGCACCCCCCGCAATACACTGCTGATGACGTCACATATTACATCATTCATGACATGGTCTTTAATATCTTTAATATCCTAAAAAAAGTTCTTGTAATTTTTTTTTATTTGTTATTTAAACTATATAATGTCTTCTTGTTTTTTAAATATTAAACAACTACATACAGTATGAAAGGGAGCCCAGCCCAGAGCCACATCTGAAGACCAACACGTCATGAACCTACTGATTAAGCAGCTCCGACACCCAAGAATGCCACAACACCCACCACCACCCCCCTCTATGACCGAGGCTGCGCAGAACAAGACAGCAAACATTCCGAAAACAACATGGCCCCTCAGCCACACAATTGCTGAATATTGGGACAGATGTGAACAAACTATATGTGACGGAATCAATTCACCCATGAATAACATTGCACACAATGCAAAGAGTATCGGTGATGTGCTGGACACATCTCAGTATGCACAACACACACCTCTCCATGTACACAAATACTACTAGTGCTTGTAGTATTGTGGACAGTAGACCCAACCATGTTACATCAAATATTAGGGAAGAATGCAATCATGTAGCTGTTTTGTCGTCCCCCCCCCCTGTAAGCATAAGCGTAACCTGAGTGGGCTGGTTCCACGTACGCCACTTCAGCGTAGGAGTGTCAATAAATAGGCCGGAGCTCTGGGCATGGTTCACTTGTGGGAAATCTGAAGGTTCTGCCAGGGCAGCGCCCCTCCTCCTGCCACAAGGCTGCCGTCGTGAACGCCAGCCTCCGCAGCCGTGGCTGGCTTCCGCCACAACGCCCCCCGTGGCACAGCAACGCGAACTTATGTCTGTACAAACCACTGCCTACAATATACACTGCAGACAGCAAGGCTCACAATTCACATTGTGTCGCAATTGCAGATGATGCAGTCCAGTAGGCAACAGACATTGCTCAAGTCAACAACATGTGGCTGTGGGCCCTTCCTCACTCCTGCCTCCTGCCACCACTGCTATGAATAGAGCTCACAATACAGATCGACTCCCGATTGCAGATGATGCAGTCCAGTAGGCAACCAACATTGCTTAAGTCAACATGATGTGCCTGTGTGTTCTTCCAGACCCCTGCCTCCAGCTTGTACTGCGGTGAGTAGGGCACACAATACAGATCGAGTCGCGATTGCAGCTGATACAGTCCAGTAAGGAACAGACATTGCTCAAGTGAATGCCATGTGCCTGTGGGCCCTTCCTCACTGCTGCCTCCACTGCGGTGAGTAGGCCTCACAATACAGATCGAGTCGCGATTGCAGATGACCCACTCCAGCAGGCAACAGACATTGTTACCACTACGGCCTGCCCGGACTGCGCATCATCGGCACAGTAGATCCCTTATGTGCAACTGTGTCCTGAGTCCTGAATGGCAGTGACCCCAAGTTCGTGGTACTGACCACAGCACCAGGCTCCCATATTATCACTCGAAAATCGAATAGAGGCAGAATTCAATAGACAAAAGACATTGCTCCGAGTGTGCCCCATCCGGACCACGCATCATCGCAGAATACGTATACGCTCAGTGCCAAAGGTACTACTAACTCAGTGCACCATAAGTCATCGCCACGTGGCCTTATTAAGGCAGAATTCAATAGACAAAAGACATTTGGTCTGAGTGCGGCCCCCCTGTACCACGTATCATCGCAGGGTACTTACACGCTCCACGCCAAAGGTACTACTAACTCAGTGCACCATAAGTCATCGCAAGTTTTATGTTAGCAGTAAGGCATACTATCACTCGAAAATCACCCAAAAATACTTATAATATGAAGTACATTAATGATTACAATGCAGTGATTTAGAAGATGTGGAAAGCAAATATGGACATACAATATGTCGCAGATAACTGACTTGCTGTTTCTTGCTATGTCATGGCATATATTACCAAGTCTGAGTAGACCGAATTGAAAGAAATGTGGGAGCAAATTTCACAGAGGAACACACTTTGGCAAAAAATTCTACAGCTTCAGCTTAAAGAGTTTTAATATAAATGATATAAAACAACTTTGTGATAATATAGAGTTACGTTTCTTTGGTAGTTAAAAGAAGTGTACAGAAAATAACAGTTTGATAAGTGTAGGTGTTGAAGAAGAGATGGAAGATAATAGTGATGTAAAGTTTCAAAAAGAAATAACGCAATTTAAAGTAGTTTCTGGTGACAATCCCAACTACGTATAACGTACCTCAAATCTACACAATATCCTTTTAGTATCCTTACTTAAAGAACTTGTTTAATATCACATGGAGGTACTGAACCTGAACTACGCAAGCCATTCCCACATGTGTAACTCAGTCCTGAGTCCTGAATGGCAGTGACCCCAGGCCAGTGGCAGCCACCACAGCACCAGACACCCTACGATCAGTGAGGCATATTTCCATATGCAACGGTGGCAACACTGGTGCCGCTAACCCTCTTTAACACAAGCCAATCCCACATGTGTACCTGTGTCCTGAGTCCTGAATGGCAGTGACCCCAAGTCTGTGGCAGCAACCACAGCACCACAATCCCTCTGATCAGTGAGGCTTATTTCCATATGCAAGGCCGGCAACACGTAGTGCCACTAACCCTCTTTAACACAAGCCGATCCCACATGTGTAACTGTGTCCTGGATAGCAGTGACCCCAAGTCTGTGGCAGCGACCACAGCACCAGACTCACTTTGATCAGTGAGCATATTTTCATATGCAAAGCCGGCGACACGTAGTGCCACTGACTTTGTTCAACACAAGCTGATCCCACATGTGTAACTGTGTCCTGAGTCCTGAAAGGCAGTGATCCCAAGTCTGTGACAGCGACCACAGCACTAGACTCCCTTCGATCAGTGAGGGGTATTTGCATATGGAAGGCAGATAGAGTCCAGATTACACATGACGCAGTCCAGTAGGCAAGACACATCACTCCCAGTGCGACCCGTCCACAGCAAGCATCATCAGAGGCTCATACAGTCTCAATGCTTCTGGTGCACTAACCCTATTTAACACAAGCTGATCCCACATGCGTAACTGTGTCCTTTATCCTGAATGGACGTGACCCAAACTTTGTGGCAGTGACCACAGCACCAGACTCCCTTTGATTATGTGAGGGGTATTTGCATATGGAAGGCCGGCGACAAGTGGTGCCACTGAACTTGCACTAGGCAGGCCGGTGGGGCCACCAACTTATGGACGTGGCTGTGGGCCCGTGCACATCCCTACCTTTGGCCTCACAATTCAGATAGAGTCCTGATTACACATGACGCAGTCCAGTAGGCAAGACATATTGCTCCCAGTGCGACCCGTCCACACCAAGCATCATCACAGGCTCATACAGTCTCAATGCTTCTGGTGCCGTAACCCTATTTAATACAAGCCGATCCGACATGTGTAACTGTGTCCTGAGTCCTGAATGGCTGTGACCCCAACTTTGTGGCAGCGACCACAGCACCAGACTCCCTTCAGTTTTATTTGTTGTTGTTTTCTTTAAATAACATTTTTTATATGTAATCTATACATGACTAAGATTCTTCTTTGTCCAGCCGCACAGGGACACTTCCAGGCCCAAGAAGGTTGTTGGGGGTATGTTGGTAATGTGGGAAGAGGATGCGTTACCTGCTGATGTGGGGAGAGGCAGCATCAAAGGGGTATCTCTCACAGAAAGAACACCGGTATGTTTTCACAAATGCCTCGTACAGATGCCAGCTGATGGACTGAATCACAAAATGATTTTTCAATACTTATGTAGTGTGAGTTATGAACAGTTGGCACCCAGGCTCGCAGAGGAACAGCTGCAGCCCGTCCGTTCGACTCACAGACAGTGCTATGAGCCGTCTGCTTCATTGTGGCTATCCCTGCCCTGTTCCATCAAACGCCACGCCACTCTAATTACGTTCTGGCCCCACATAGCTACCTATCACAGGCGTTCTCGCTGTTGGTGTGCAGGTCAGTGATCTCGTTCTCAACATCTCACGGCCAGTCCCTGAGGGCAGGTTTGCACACACACCACACCCATCTGGCACATGCGTCACAGGCCATGTGACCACGCAAATATAATGGATCGACACATCATATCCTTTATTGCCGGTGCTGACTGGATGGCGTACGCTCCACAGGTCGCAATCATAAAGAGTCTATGAAATGTTATGCAGAAGGTTAGTCGCACTCTGAGCTGTATGGCCGTCAGACTTCAGATGCACAGGGTTAGTGCCACCCGAAGCTCATGTGGCCATCAGGGGGCCACCACCATGTGGCACGTACTTGAGTTCCACAGGTTTAGTTGCACCCTAAGTTCAATGGCCGTCAGTGTCCTACCACCACGTGGCACTGACTTGCGTTGTACAGGCTTAGCCGCATCAAAAGCTGATGTGGTCTCCGCCATTGATGACGCAGGACTCAGCGACATGTGTGAGATCTGCCGGGCTGCGGAGAACCTGATGTGGTCTCTGCCATTGATGACTCAAAACTCAGCGACGTGTGAGATCTGCTGTGCCGCGGAAAAGCTGATGTGGTCTCCGGCCCTTGATGACTCAGGACTCGGCGAAATGTGTGAGATCTGCCAGGCCGCGGAGAAGATGATGTGGTCTCCGCCATTCATGACTCAGGACTCAGCGACATCTCTGAGATCCAAAGAGGTTTGACGGGCACGTGGAGTGCCCACTGCGGCACACTCCGGGGGCACCAGGTAATTATTTGCTCATGGATGCGCAGGGGCGGCAGTGTGTCTCTCTCTCTCTCTCTCCATTACTTTTCTTCTATCTCTCTCTTACTTCTCCCTTTGTCACTCCCTTTCTTTCCTTCCCTCTCTTTTTCTCTCTGGCCTTTTTTTCCTTCTTTGTGTCTCACTCCTTTGATATGCGCATTACACACGTCCTTATTTTGTGCTATATTTTCCAGGCTCTGTCGTCGACATCCATGGTCCCCACAGGAGTGTTCCGCCTTGTTGTTTTGGATTATTTTTGTTAAATTTAGAATATTAGTTTATCATTTGTGTATATATATATATATATATATATATATATATATATATATATATATATATATATCCGAATAAATAAAGCATACAAACAGAAGAGAGCTTGATCTGGACATTTGAAGCAAGCCTTTGAGGAAGAGGCAATTGAGCCTCGAAACGCGTCAGGCTGGGAAACAGAAATTGAGAAGTCATGCTGAGTTGCTAACAGATGCCAGATGGCGGGCGAACTGATGTGTGCCTTTTCAGACCTCAAGGGCATTTGGTGGAAAGAAATTGCAACGTGGCGGCCTTGCCGCGGAAAAGAACACCACCTCGCTAGAACTCAAGAGGGGCTGGTGAACGGAACGATGTCCGCGTCAGGTCAGTGCAGCGAGCCCAGCAGTTAAAAAGACTCATCGTGACTTTTTGAATCCTACTAAAGGGAATAAAAAAGCTTTTAATCTCAAACAATAGAGAACCCACTTAGGGATTACGAATGCTCACTGTAGGGACTACTTTACCCATGATGCACTAATAGAGCATATATTACTTGCTACGCCCACTGAGGGTAACAAAACGAATAAATAAAGCATACAAACAGAAGAGAGCTTGATCTGGTCATTTGAAGCAAGCCTTTGAGGAAGAGGCAATTGAGCCTGGAAACGCGTCAGGCTAGGAAACAGAAATCGAGAAGTCATTCTGAGTTGCTAACAGATGCCGGATGGCGGGCGAACTGATGTGTGCCTTTTCAGAGCTCAAGGGCATTTGGGGAAAAAAATAAAAAAGTATATATATATATATATATATATATGTTTATAAAGTTTGAAAAAAAAAATGTAATAAAGTTTTTGGTTGTTTTCTTAACTGCTTTGTGACTCTTTCTTGTTCCTATTACTGTTATTTGGTGGTGTCCACCATGGTGTTAAATTTTGGGGCAGCTATCGCGGAAATACTGGTGATTGCACCAACTTCTGAATAGTGTGTTAGATTTATCTCAACTTTAGTTGCATTAAAGTGCTTATAATGCAATGCAGAGTAGCTGTTCCCGTGCAAAAAAAAAATGAGGTGCACCTTTGTGATTTATTCTAAATACTAAAATCCTGTATTGTACTGCACTGTGGTAGTGGGTGCACTTATAGTGTACACACAAAATCAATGAAGAAATCTCATTGTATTTATATTGATTGGGAATAGTGGGTCAGGAGCTGGATCTTGACGGGATACACTGCCCAGTTTGTTTATTGTTCTGCACAGGAAAAAATCACATCACAACTTTCACAACTACAATGCTAAACAAATCCCGGCGATAAGCAGCGTTAGCACCAGGGATTTTACACCTGCTTTCTGCTGGTGTTAAAAGCAGGACGACTACTTGCAGCATGAAAGGGAAGACAGCCAAGAGCCAGACCGGAAAACCCACAGGTGCCATGGAGTCAATGAGCATGATACAGGGATACCCATGAGGGCCACAAGACTCATCGCAACAACCCCAGGACCGCCTACGCCCCCCAAACCCGCATCTGAGCAAGTGTGTCCCTGTGGTAATTGTGTTAGCATGATAGGCACAGGCCCTGCAACATCACAGTGTGCTGTCTTCACCGGACGTTACCCTGTCACCTCAGCGTTGGCAGTGACCCTGGACATGTAGCTACGCACGCATCCTTCTGCATGCACAAGCGGTGTGTGCTGGTCTGGCGTACACAGGTCAGCGCAGGGGTGTGCCTATCGGGCAAGGGGAACGGGGTGTCTCATACATGTCTGTGTCCTAGAAGTGCGGTAAGTGTGTCTATGTTTTCTGGTGTGGCCTCCCACAAGGTCCGCAGCAGTCGATGTTGTAAAGTGGCATGCGCCACCTCTAAACGGAACTGTCATGCCGTAGTTGGAATGCCGCAGGACATCCGCGAATAGGCATTACAATGGTGTGACGTAGGAGTGCACAGGATACAAGAGCGCACCGTATAAAAGTGTGGGGGCTCGTAAGAGGGAGGAGCGGCTCTTTGGCAATGTAACACACAGTGAACCCCATCCATGTGCCACGTGCTGGGCATCTAATCCATGATGACCAGGGTCGCAGACATCCCCCACCCATGACCGGCCTTTGTAAACATCCTGTATGGATGCAGCTGGAGAAGTTACTGTAGGGCTGAAAGGTTCTTTGTCAGAGCTATCTTGCGCAAGCACATCTGCTGCTATGAGAAGAAACTTGCAAGTGACCAGCCCCCCTGACAGATACGATAATATTTGCATCTGTCTCCCATACTATGTACTGCTTATTTGAGAACGAGTACACATCCCACACTCAAAAGTCCTTCGTCGTAGTTAGTGTGCGTGAAATGGCCTTCACACATACTCCCACCACACCCCTGCCATGCACCCATTGCACAAACACCCAGCTCATTGCACCAAGATGTGCCATTTCATCCACAACACTGGCAAACAGCAAGCCAGTGCAGCTACAAGCAGAGCCACTGACGCAATGGCAGGGCATCCCGAACACATGGTCAACTCCATTCAGGTCCACCTATACCTTGCATGTCTGCTGCATGTCCTGGGTGCACTGCTTTTGGAAGTACTGCGGATCACTTACTGGCTGAGCTTTCGCATTGTGGACGTCACCTGGGTTCAACCTGTATTACGATGTCGCACGTTCTATCAGAGTGGTTCATTGACGTGTGCCTCTCCAACGAGTGGGTAGCTGACATGGATTACCACAGATGTGTGCGCCCCCTTATGCCCATGACCAGGAGTGTCTGGTAATGCCCGTTTATGGCATGCATGCATGTTGGGAACTGGGCCTGGGAGATTGCACATGTCGTAGTATGCATTGACCAAATTGACCCACTTCCCGATTCTGCTTTGGTGCACATTGGGCACAGTGGTTGGAGTCAGCACATCTGTCCCGATCACCTGATGGATTACGTCGACGACATGTCAAATATTGTGGCCAACCATCACTCATTAGCGATAGTGGCTTACGCAGCTGCACTCGCGTTCATGGACAAGTGACAAGGTACCTGCAACCACTACTCAATGTGCCACATTGCACGTGTCCCGCCGCATCATTGCACGTTTTATATCTGCTCACATGTCCCAAAACAACAGTGATCATGACTGCATTGGCGTCGAATTATGTCCGAGGCATGGACAACCAACGCTGCTTGACACTGACGTGTATTGGTGATGACTACCCGAGGTGTACATGGACATTTTCCGACGTTCCTTATTCAGGCATGCTGCTGCATTTGTCTGCATATCGTGGCACTACTCCTGCCCGCACTGACACACATTTTTTGTAATAAAGTTTTCACATTTTCACTTGTCTCCAAATGTGTTGTATTTTGATTTGTATGCCAATGTGTGCGTCACGCACTCTCTGGCTGCCTGCCATAAGTGAATTGCTACCCCATCCGGACTGTGGGTTTGTAGCTATGCGTTCTCATGTGCCTCTTTCGTACTGACACTTTTGGATGCTTATCATTTTTGTCTGTAATTTTGGCCATCACAGTGAGCAGCACCCCCCTGCGAGAAGCCTTATCCCCTTGATGCTGGCGCCTCACACTCCTCTTAGAGCACAAGAGCAGCCCTACCCCACCCATTGTCATTCTGTGTGGGGCTGATTGCCACATACAGAATGACAATGGGCGTATTACTGCATGTGGTGGACTTCCTCCTGCCTCGGTCTAGGGCAGCGCATTTTGTTAGATGAAAGGAATGTGCAAACAAGCAAATGCTGCTACAGAATCCAGTTCATTGAAAGAAGCTGGTGAAAAAAGTTGAAAAGTAGGGGCCCGGGCTAGAGTTCTTTCAGTCTCATCATTTCAGCAAAGTGCAGTTTCAATATTATATTGAACAAAGCCATGGTTGCTGCATGTTTATTTTATGCATCTAACAACCACTGACAAAGCCAATACTTCTGGCTTGTTGTAGTTGTAACGTTACTTGTTATTTATCTGGATACAATGACAGAAGAGGTAAAATACCAGTCTGGTGGCACACTATGCTAAACACAGATTTTTTGCTTAGTTGTTTTAAGCCCTGCCCTTAATTACATCGAACACCGCTTTGAGAGACGCCCCCCTTTTTTTCGTACCGCTTAAAGACCTGGAAACAACACCATATCGCAGTCGCCTCACGTCCTAGCACTGCATCATGCATGACTCATGACTTCCACTTTTTCAGATTGCCTATGTGCAGGGGCATAGTGAACGCTCCGCCACCCCACCCCTTTCTTTAGGAACTACAGCAAGGGTGACATTTTTGATGGGTCTCTTCTGTCTGAAACTCTGCAGGCGAAGGCTCAGCTCATAATTAATATGAAAAGGTTGGCGAGTGATTAAGTGAAGGGATGGATGGATGGATTGGTGTCGCGTTGCGACGGTTTGCCGTCCCAAGCGGCCGCCTAAACACATGCAGGCATCGGGTTCCTCACTTCCGGGTGGAGATGAGGTCCCGGTCTAGTCCTTCTTGATTGTAAGCACTTCCGGGGGAAACGCTTAAATGCTGCGTTTCCCGCCGGGTCTGTGCTTCTGATTCCTTCACTGAGTCCGTTGGGAGCCCGGAAGACGCTACGCTGTGGACTTCTTCCAGTCTTCAGACCCCGCTGCCCCGGAGTACTTGCCTTGATCTACGTCCTCGGTAAGGTCACGAGCCGGAGCGCTGTTACGTGACATACCCTGCCACGCTGTAGCGCTTGCCGTGAGCCTGTCTTTATTGTTTATACCGCGCAGGAGCGCTCATACTTTTTGCACCCATCAGCACAGGAACACTATATTTCTTTGTACTGGGCCGCACTATAGCGCTTACCCTTGGTCTTGATTTTTGGACATTACAGCGCAGGAGCGCTATATTTTGTTTTGGGTAACAATTCTTACCGCGCTGGAGCGCTTGTTACCTGTGGATGTACTTTAGTTTACCTTATCACCGCGCAGGAGCGCCTTACTTTTGGTTTTCAGTATCACCGCGCAGGAGCGCTTAATCCTAGATGGTACACAAGGTTACCCTTTCAACGCGCAGGAGCGCTTTGTATTGATTAGTTACGTTAGCGCTGGGGCACTTGCATTGGTTTCCAATACCTTTCCATGGTTCCAGAGTCCATACGAGCTATGGTGAGTCTATGGAGCAGGTGCTCATTCCTGCATGTGTTTAGTGGTCTATCCTGAAGGGGAGGTGTGGTCTATCTAATTGGGTCCTTCTTGATTCCATAGTTGTATCCAGATCCTTCCCCACGCCAAAACCATCAAGACCTCATCATTCCTTTGTTGGCTCCCTTCCCTGGTTCCATCCCATCCCTGCTGGGTGTCACTCTCCGCACGGGTCAGGTGGGGCCAGGGACGGTGGCTCTTGTCGTCTCTGCGGAAGCGCTTCACAAGCAAAGGTGAGTCTTGTGGGGCATCCGACAATTGGTGAATGGATGATTGAAAAGGTGAATAGATGGATAATGGCCAAAGGATGGATGGATGAGTGAAAGAGTGGATGATCGGTGAGTGAATGGGTGGATGGATGAGTGAAATGATGGATGAGTGATACGATGGATGAGTGATAGGGTCATGGATGGATTCATGAGTGGATGAGTAGAAGGATGGGTGGATGGATGGAAGGCTAAGTGAATGGGTCAAAGGAGAGAAAAAGGGAGGATGGGTGGATGACTGAAACGGTAAATGGGTGGAAGGATGAGTGACTAGATGGATGAGTAAGTGAAAGGATAGCTGGATGGGTTAAAGGGTAAATGGCTGGATGGAAGAGTAGATGGATTATTGTACGGATGGATAGGGTGAAAAGGTGGATGGATGGATGAGTGAAAGTGTGGATGGAGGGATGGATGAGTGAAATGATGGCTAGAAGGATACACAATGGATAGGTTTGCAAATGGATGAATATGTTTGGATATAAATGGGATTATTTATATACTATTGCGCGACCTTCTTTGATGTGTCTGTAAAATCTACCTTTTGTCCCGAAGATTTGCCCTGAATTTTGACCCCCTGTCATGAATTTTTACACTCACCGTCCTGAATTTGCACCCATGACAGTTGGTCACCCTACTATCAACACACTTTCTAGAACATTCTACAACATGTGCAGGTTAAAAGTTCATACATTTGTTTAAACCTAACAATATTTTTTGCAACATTTTCTAGAACATTTAACGGCAAATGCAGGTTAAAAGTTCACAATTGGTTTAAGTTTGAACAGTGCCTTCCAAATGCAAGTAGCAGGTGTGGTTGAGTTGAGCAAATTTTATCCTATGACATGTACTCCACATTGAAACTGCTTTTTTTATCACAAAAATGCTTTTCCACAAAACGAATGTGCACCCTACTTTTAAAAAACAATGCTTTCTCCCAATCAGGTATCATTTTGTATGGCAAAAAAAAGTAGTTCCCCCATCTTTAAACATATCTCTTACTCTACGAAGGGACTGCATGAGCTACAGACCTCTATCCATTCCTCCCAGCCATACCTTCAAAATGCTAGTATGGATCGTAGGACATAGCTATGTTTTCTGGTGCAAGAGGTATGCAGAATAGAGACGTATTGACTTAGACCTACGTTTACAAAATGTGGACATTAAATGGTTTGGATAGAGAGGATTGAAATAGCACCAATTGTTGCCTTTGGTTAAAACCTGTTTGCATCTCCAACACCCTGACCTCATTATTGTGCACTGTTGTGGAAATGACCTAGGCACATTGACTGGGGTAGGTTTGGAAATGCTAATGAAGGACACCTTTCCACAATTGATGTCGCTTTTGCCTCAAACTGTCTTTGTATATTCCAATATATGCCAAAGACAGAAGTGGAAATGGTCAAACCAATTTTGTCCTCAGATTGAAAAATCTAGGAAGAATGTCAACAAAGCTGTGTCTGCATACTTCAGAGACCATAGAATGGGGTCGATCTACAACAACAACATACGTTTTGATATGGCTGATTTCTACAAAAGTGATGGAGTACACTTCACAGATCAGGGAACTCGAGTTTTTCTGAATAACCTGAAGCTCTGCATCCGCACTTATATGTAGCTCATCCGGCTTGCACAGGGAGACCTGCGGGCCATCGGGCAGGCTCGCAGACGGACACCTGCGGCCCCCTGGGCTCAGCTCGCACAAGGTGAGCTGCGGGCCTTCGGCTCGGCTCTCACAGTGTGAGCTACGGCCGTTGGCTCGCAAACGCACACTAGCGTGCTGGCTCGCAGACGGAGAGCTCGGCTCTAACTCCCAAAGGGACAGCCCCTCCTACACCATTCACCCCCAAACTTTCAATATAGGAGCTAATCAAAAAAAGAGAAACTTTCTGGATAATTTCATAAAGATTCATCATACAACGCCAAAGTTACAAGCACATAGAAAACTCCAGGAGGGGGGCCACGCAACCCCCCAACATAAGTCAAGCCCCACGGCTGAGCCGTCCCTAGCGGACCCCCGCAACACCTGCGAGCCCCTGCTATTATTTTGTAAGAAATATCCCCGGAACCTAGCCCACCCAAGGGCGTCATTGCAACAAAGCGCTAGAAACCCCAGCGCAAATTTTTGCTGATTTGTTTTATTTATTTATAATGTTTTGGGCCTTGCAGGTCTTTCGGGGACCCCCTCAGCAAACCTGGCGGGTCAGGGTTTTTCTACCCTGCCCCCTTCTCTTGTTTTATACCTTTGTTCCTCCGTTTTCAGGTGACTCGCTTCTACGGAGCCACAAGATGGCTGCCAACACTTCCTGGTTTGGAGTGCTAGCAGCCAATCACAGTGAAGCTCACGTACGAGAGTTAGGCTCCGCCCAGATACCAAAACTTTTATTTTTCTAATTTCTCAGCAAGTACTTAACGGATTTACACCATTTTTAAAAGGTCGCTTTCTGACCCAAGCACTAACTTTCTGCCAAATTTGGAGTAATTCTGTTCAGTAGTTTCGACTGTAGCCTTGCACAAAATTTCCTTTGGGAAAATTATTTTTTCACTCTTATTTTTTGAATCTCTCATAAACGACTAAACAAATTTACACCATTTAAAAAAAAGGTCGCTTTCTGAACCAATCTCTGCCTTCCTGCCAAATTTGGGGTAATTCCGTTCAGCAGTTCGAGCTGTAGCTTGTCGCAAAATTTCCTATGGAACTTAACATGGAGAAACAACTTTTGGGACTCCCCTTTTTTCTCAGCCCCCGCTTAACAAATCACCCTCAAACTTTCAAGATAGGAGCTGACCTAGATGGACTTTTTTTTGGGAGAATTTCAGAAAGATTTGTCAAACAACCCCAAATGTATTAGCAAATCAAAAAATGCTTTTCCTATGGAAACTTGGTTCTAACTATAACTACCTACTGGCGACCAACAGTAGGTAATGTATGTTTAGATATTTAGGTATACATATTTATATGTTTGTAGTTATTTACTTGGTTATGATAATTTATATAGATGTGTATGTTTACATATATATGTAGATTATTTGGTTAATTGTTTATTTTGCTGAATTCTGGTCACTGTATATATTTTAGTTATATGTTCATTCAGAGTGCATGCAAAGGTGACTTTGCCTATTTGCAATGATTAAAGGAATGGTACTGCTAACTACTCTGATACAAGCATTTGAATCTATGAAAGATTCAATACTGGAGAAAAAACAAGTTACTTACCTATACACTGTGGTTCTCCAGTATTGATATCTTTCATAGATTCACATGCGGCCCTCCCTCCTCCCCATCTAGTCTTGCAACTTCTTACCTCATGCTACTAATTAACCTTAACACACTGGTGTGCGAAATATGAGGTGTGATGGCTCTGCTGGGGAGTTGAGATCTAGGGCTCGGCTCTGATTGGTCAAAATTCGGACCTACATAAAGATGCTGACGAATGTTAAAGTTTTCCTTTCTTTTTGGTGGTTTCTAATGTACTTTTATAGTACTGCTTTTCTAACAAATGCTAGACTCCCACCATGACGACAGGGAATATACAAGCATATGGATCTATGAAAGATATCAATACTAGAGAACCACAGTGTACAGGTAAGTAACTCGTTTTTTGTTTACTTATACCAGCACTGTCTGTCTATATGCTCTGGCCATGCCTTTCTGCAGTCTTGTAACAGAGTCTGGACACCTGACAGCTCCTGAACGAGTGCAGTGGAATAAAAAGAGTGGCAGTAGCAGCCAGCATGGATCGGGAGTGGGGAGCTGGGGGTTGGGGAGAAGGATCTGTAAACAAAAAATTAAAAAGAAAAAATGTACCTTTGTCGCTCTCTCCCACGTCGTCTAAGTCGCTCCTCTCCGTGGTGGAACAGGAAGCCGCCATGCTCCTTCCCCTTGCAGCGTTGTGATTGGCTTAGGGAAGGGAGCATGGCTGTGGTTTGGCGCTCAGCCAGGGAATGGGGGCCTGGGTATGTTGTCCAAGCAGGCTGTAATGCAACCTGATTGGAGAACATGTGAAGTGTGCATGACTGTTTGACCAGCCTGAGAAGGCCGGTCAAACAGTCATGTGCACTTTGGAGTGGGTAAACCACTCCTCCCCTGCTCTGAGAGCAGGGCAGCGCCGCTCACCTGCAAAGCTGCGCAGCAGGACCAAATACAATGATAATAACCTCCAGTTATTATCATTGTATTTGTTCTTCCTTTCACTGCTTTGCAGCAGTAGCGCAACGCTCCTCCGCCTTAGCGGAGGAGCCGCCACTGAAGAGTGAGGTTCCACACACTGAGAGATCTATATGAAAAGGGGGAGCTCCAAGAGTTTCTCACAATACATGACAGATACATCCTACCACTAGGCCAATTCTTGCAATATTGTAGGATAAGGGGATCCCCCTGACAAAACTTGAATAGGACCCCAAACATAGCTATTGTACCCTTTATATACCATTGAATGGGGCCGTAAACTCGTGACCTGGATCTATAGGGCAATACGAGAATACGCTGATATTTCCTTGCAACCACTTAAGGAGTCCTGGGAGGGTATGTGTGGACAGGCTTATAATGACAAATAATGGCAGAGGGCAATAGAATAGAGGGAGAGGTGTGGCGCATTGGTCAAGTCGCTGGCTCCACAGCGCGGATCTCATGGTTCGATCTCCACAGGCGGCGGCAACTCAGCTCAGCATCATGTGACTCTGGGCAATAGCTCACTTGATTTCCCCGACGGCCCCCAGTGGCTCAAAATCCTTAAAGGTGATATGTACGCGCTTTACAAATAAGATTTATTTATTATTATTATTATTTGCAAAGAGTCTCCAAAAATGCCTGCTTCCACTTTTGCCAATTGAATATATTACACAGGGCAGCATACCTTATGCCAAAGAAAATCGACCGCCTGTAACCTGGGGTATGCTCCTAATGCACTGAATGCCATCCCTCCCATGCAGATCTCCATCATTCCAACTGGGCCTGCCCCTCCTATGGGAGTCTGATAAATAGTACAGACCATACTCTGCACAGTCACATTGAAACCGAAGTTGATCATCATAGAGGCCTGCCTGCTAGGCATGTCCCCTTTGTCCTCTAAGGCTAAGGTCACAACTAAATGAATGGACCTGCTGTTGCTCCTGGCCAAACGCAGTGTATCTATGCGCTAGAGCAGTGTTTCCCAAACTGGGGTCCATGACACATTCCCAAGGGGTCCAAGGGCAGCAGTTTTAAAAGCAAAGAAAAGTTTCTTGTATAATTAGCAGCTTTCTAGCAACAATAAAAGTGTCAAGATAATGCCAGTGATTAATGTACCTGCTGGAGAGTGAGGAGAGTTTTGTTCAGTGGCAGCTTTGACTTAACTAATGTAGCACAGAGGGTTAATGTGCCTACTGCAAAGAACGTGTAACATGCATTTTAAAAAGCAGTATTTTATATGCATAGGTTCGTGGTTACTGGTTTTTGTCACAGACATTCTTTCGTTACCTTGCACTTCATAAATGACCATCGTAATCTAGCAGAGAGACCTATAAACTGTCATCAAAGAGCTGCTTGCAAACTGCATGGTACCAGTTAGTAACTTATGTTTTTTGCCAGTTATTCATTATCCTGTTGCTGCTAAAAAGATATATTTGGGTGGAAATACATTTTTAACGTTAAAGTCAGTGCTAGCCACTGTGTTATATTGTGAATCCTGAGTTTGTGCTTTTCCAGACCAAGCACTCTTTAAACATTTTATATACACACTGATTTACATGTACGATTCAATGTCTCTATATGTGTGTGATGTAAAGTGCTCTGACATCCTACAATGGTATGAGAGATGCTATCAAACAAATGAAATACATGTGACAGAGGGGCTATTACTTCAATATAAAATACTACGGGCCAGATGTACGAACCGTTTTTAAATGCGCGAAGGGGTTCGCGAACCCGTTTGCGCATGCAAAAACCTATTGGGCCATATACATAGCCTATTTTGCGAGTCGCAGTTTGTTTGCGACTCGCTAAATAAGTTTTGCAACTTGCTATTTGGAAGGGGCATTCCCTTCTATATAGCGAATCTCAAAACCATGTACAAATGTTTTGCGGTCGCAAAACATTCGCAATTACCATCTACTTCAAGTAGATGGTAATGCATTCTCAAATGGGAAGGGGTCCAAAGGGGACCCCTACCACTTTGCAAATGCATGCAAAATTATTTTTAAGGGCAGGCAGTGGTCCCAGGGACATCTGCCTGCCCTTAGAAAATGAAACAAAAACGTTTCATTTTCTTATTGTTTTTAAATGCATGGTAGACGGGCTGCATTTTCTTTTTTAAACTGCTTTGTTTTTAAGCAGTCGCAGACATGGTGGCCTGCTGAGCCCAGCAGGCCAGCATCCCTGGAAGGGCTGGACTTCCCAATGGGCTCGCAAATTGCGAGAGGCTCATTAATATTAATGAGCCTTGGAATTTGCGACCCCATTGGAAATCCTATACAGTGTTAACAGTTGTACATTTCATTTAGTGACTCGCAATTTGCCACTCGTAATGTGTCGCCAATTGCGAGGCGCTAAATGAAATGGTCTTACATCTGGCCCCAAAATCCTTAGTACTTTGAGTATTTGTTTTGTGTGCACACGTGTGTTTTTTTCGAATTACTGTTTTATTATTTGAAATTTAACTCATACAAATTGCTAGGGGGGCCCCGGCTTCCAGTGGTGACTCAATGGGGGTCCTCTGGAGTCAAAGGTTTGGGAACCACTGCGCTAGAGCATTGCGCCCTCAGACAACGGCGCCACCTGAAAAGCTGCTGCACACTTCTGGGCAGAAGTAGAGAGCAGAGCCCGCAAGAGGGAAGAGAGGCATGGCCTAATGCAACAACCAGCTGCAGCCCTATGGCATGCCCTGGTGCTACATCTGAAGCACTATGGAGAGGAGGGCAATAGACCCCCATGAACCGGCTCCATGTGATATTTAGATAGGCTAATGGACTGGGAGACCTTCACTGAGTGACTAGCCCCAACACCCTGCACCCTCCCCCTGCCTCCCTACTTGGTCCCTGCCCCCTCTCTGTGCTCCTCACTCCTGGGACATCAAGGACGTCCCTCCCTCCAGATATTGCACAACTACCAAATTTTCTACCACACCAACAGCCCAGTGTTTGTCGAGGGTTCTCTTTCGGCCTGGAATGACCTCATTTTATGTAACATTACAGGTGTTTTGTTTTCGAATGCCTTGATCCTATCAGTGCTTGATGTCTGCCGCACAGCATGTATACTCACACTATTGAATGAGCCCTGCAAGTCCCTATGGGCTGCAGATAGAATGTAAACGCCATTCAACTGTATGTTCTATCTGTTGAACCGTCCTGGACAGTGTATTATAAAATCTCAGATAAAAACATTTCAAAATAATAATAAAGCAATCCTGTATATATTCAACTTTTTAATATCTCCCTTCAGACAGTGCAGGTCCCACTAATTTGGAAACGGACTAAAGTAATTCCACTAATAGTTCCCAGCTGTCCAACTTCAGAAAGATTTCTCTTTGGCGGGAAGCCTACCAAATGTTGGGGAAAAAACGTATCCATATCCGACTCTCGTATTACTTGGAGAAATGTAGGCTTATTAACCTTTCCAGCCATTCCGGCCACAGTACCGAGACAGCTCTCTTGGACGCAGTGGATTCCATCAAATTGACTTTTGACCAAGGATCAAATGCAGCCTTGATTTTATTAGACCTTTTGGACGCATTTGATACTGTCTCACATGCCATCCTTCTGAAGCGCCTCCCAGCATTGGAGTGGATTCCTTCCTTCTGGAAAACAGAAGGCAAGTTGTCTGGAGGGCCCTTATTCATCTGCTATCAAGGCTATCAATCTTGGAGTACTGTAGGGATCATCTTTGAGCCAGCCTTTATGTAATATCTCCTCCAGGTCTCTATTGGCCCCATTGGTTGAGTCCTTTGGTATTAAGATAATCTCTTATGCAGATTATACTCATCTTCTCAACTCATGTGAGAATAGTTCTTCAGCAGCCTTTACGGCTTGTCTGGGAGCAGTGATGAACTGAATGCTGAGTAATAAGCTGTAAAGCAATTTCGTTAATACAGAAGTCCTTCTATGTAGGTTCATTCCTAACTGGTGGTGTGAGAATTGTTGCCCAGACGTGTTGACTTCACCCCTTCTGGCTTTAGCAGGGCAGCCCGCAGCAGCAGTAGAGTCCTGGGGCAGCAACAGCAGGTCTTAGTCAGTAAAGCAGTCCTTGTTCAGCATGTAAGACTTTACAGATGGGCAGTCCTTCTTCATGGAAAAGTCTACAGGTCCAGAGGTGATCTGAAGAGTTGTGTCCGACATATATATATATATATATATATATATATATATATATATATATATATATATATATATACACACATACATACATATATAATACCTATAGTTAGGACCTAGTTTCCATAGGAAGACATTTTTTTGTTTTGCGCATAACTTTTACGTCGTTTGATGAATCGTCATGAAATTTTCCAAACTAATTCTTTGTTCATATCCGCTCCTATGTTGAAAGTGTGGGGATGATTCATCAAGGGGTGCTGAGAAAAAAGGGGGTCCCAAAACATGTTTTCTCCATGTTAATTTCCATAGGAAACTTTAGACAAGGCTACAGGTCAAACGGGTGAACGGAATTACCCCAAATTTGGCAGGGAGGAGGGTCTTGGTCTAGAAAGCATGCTTTTGTTTATTTGGTGTAAATCTGTTCAGTAGTTTTTGAGAAATATCAAAATTTACCACTATCAATATTTGGGAATTCTGCCATCTGATTGGCTGAGGTGTTACGAGCACGAGCTTGCTGCTTATTGTTTGTGAGCGCTGCAAACGGGTGCAACTAGGAAGCGTTGGCTGCTATTTTGTGATTCAGTTGAAACGAGCAAGGGGAAAAAAGGGCAAAAAAAGTAGGAAAGGAGGGTAGGAGCACTGTAAGCTCTGTGGGGGAGTGTGAAGCGAAGTAGTCACTCTTACTGGTCTGAAAGTGCTGTGCTGCTCAGAGTGCCATGGTGCCGAGATGATAAGCTGCTACACTTGGGTATGAAACCAAGAGCTTAAACTGTGAGCTTATTGTTGTAAAGTGATGTGCCCTGGTCTTTGTAGCATACGTGTGCAAGTAGTGTTAGTATTAGGCGTGGGCGGAAAATCCGTTCCGCTCGCGGATTTTGCGGATTTTCGGGAAATCCGCAATCCGCGAGATTTGCGAATTTCCCGCAAAATCCGCAAATCCGCGAGCAGCGGATTTTGCTCGCACTGCTCGCACTGTTCGCGTGAGTTCGCGCCCCGCGAATAAGTGCAAAATTGCAGAAATACGATCTTAGCAAAACTGAAAGTAACTACTTACCAGGTTCAAAAGTTCAGGCTCATCATTAGTAGCCATTTCCTGGACTGCTTCCTGAGGGGCCCCTCCAGAGTTCAGTTGCCAGTTGAAACTAGTATGTGACCCTGCTCTGAACCTCAGAATAGTTACACATATGCCACAAAGGTCCTGAATTACAGCTAAGGGAGACAAGCAGGAGCCAGGCTGGAAGTTAAAATCCATTAATCAGCCCCTAATTCATTATTGTCAGTTGGGGCAGGGCAGGTGTTGTAACTAATTTTGCAACAATGAAAGCACTTAGCAAGTGCAAAAGATCACTAATCAGGGCGCACTAAGGAAGCAGGTGCCAGCTAAAAAAATATTCTGTGACACATGAATCAGCCCCAAATTAATTCAGGTCACTTGAGGCAGGGAAGGTGTGCTTTGCTTTGCCGAAAATAATGTACACTGGACAACCAGAGGGTGTGGTGATGAAACAGAGGGTGGCATGGGTGGGCCAGAGGGTGGCATGAGTAGTCAGAGAGTGGCAGTGGTGACAGAGAGTGGCAGTGATGAAGAAGAGTGTCCCAAACAGGCTGGACACGTAGAAACAAAGAGTTCGCGAAACTTGCGACCCGACAGGTAAGTTCGCAATTTGCGAAAGTGTACAAAACCCTCGCGAACTGGCAGAAACACGGGCGAACACAAAAAAAAAAAAATCCGCAAATTCGCGGGAATTCGCGGATTTTGCGGATTGCGAATCCGCAAATCCGCAAAATTCGCGAACGCGAGATCCGCAAAATTCGCTCATGCTTAGTTAGTATGCGTTTATACCATACAGGGAGTGGGAAGCGAACTACTGACCGCTATCATGGGTTTATACTATACCGGAAGCGGGAAGCGAAGTACTCGCGCATACTGGTGTGAAGACTTGGGGATCAAACTGAGGTGATTGCTGTAAAGGGATGGGCTCTAGGCGCTGTAGTATACATGTGCAAGTAGTGTTAGTAGGTGTTTATACTATACAGCGAGTGGGAAGCGAACTACTGACCACTACCGTGTGTGTATACTGTACCGGAAGCGAAGTACTCACGCCTACCGGTGTGAAGACTCGGGGATCAAACTGAGCTGATTGCTGTAAAGTGATGGGCTCTGGGCGCTGTAGGATACTAGCCGCTGTAGTATAACTGTGTACGTAGTGTTAGTATGTGTTTATAGTATATAAGGAGTGGGTAGCAAACTACTTTCTGCTACTGGTCTGAAGACTCAAGGATTAAACCGTGAGCCTAAATCGGGAGCTCACTGATGTTAAGTGATGTGCTCTGGGCGCTGTAGTATACCTGTGGAAGTAGTGTTAGTTTGCGTTTATATAATACAGGGAGTGGGAAGCAAACTACTCACCCCTACTGGTCTTAAGACTTCTGGATGAAACCATGAGCTCATTGCTGTAAAGTCATGTGCTCTGTGTAGTATTCCAATGTAAGACATAGTAGAATGTTAGTATGTAATTCTACTAGAATGCAAGTATGTAATGTGTTGTAAGTAGATTAGGTAGGCAGCAGGACACGTCTTCAGGTTATTAGGATAGATTTATTAATTTAGTACAAGATAGGACAGCAGAGCAGTAAACCACACAGCTGACCAGACCATCAACTGCCAAGGCTGGAACCTTGACATACCAGAGAGAACACTCTTAGGTACTATGGGAGATTGGTAAGGTAGGAACACTAAGAAAGCGCTACTGACACCAAGTAGCCATATCGTAGTAAGTATAAATATACAACATATCTTCTTCTTTACAGATAAAACACGTAGTAAGAGTTAAAGTATGGAAAAAAACAAGAAGAAGAAAACATATAACACGTCGGAGTCAGCGACCTCATGGACTTCCAGATCACGAAGGCAGAGAAACAGGATCAAGATGAGAATGATGATGTAGATCATGATAACTACCTTCTCCCCTTCGATTGACAAAACATGAGGAGCCAGTCTACTCTCTACAATCCGTCATTGTGGCCAGCAAAAACAGGAATAGACAGTTTACTTTCTACAATCAGTATTTGTCTGTCGCGGCTTCCCGCTCAATGTTGAAGATAGAACAGTTCAACAAGTGCCTCAATGGGTCAAAAGTTCTGGAAGGATGTTCCCATAGAAAAATTTAGAGCAAGATCTCATGTCCAAGATAATGTTCGGGACCAGGTGTCTAGGTTCTGGTTCTTATTCTCAGGTTATGGGCCTTTAGTTGTCATTCGGGCCTCTGGGTTACATTTTAAATTTTATTTCTTTTGCGGACAAACTGACTCAGTACTGTGGGCTGTAAAGCCCGGTACAAATCGCGGAACATTTATCGCGGTTCATAGAACCACCTTGTCACAACTTTGTGTTGTGGTACTGGAGCACTTGTCTGTCACGAATCTTAAGTCGTGAACTCTTCCGGTCCTGGGACACACTCGTGCTGCGCTGGTCTTCTTGGTCTTCTCTTCTGGTCTGCTCCTCTGGTCTGGTCTGGTCAGCGCAGAAGGTCGCCAAAATGTTGTAAGTAGATTAGGTAGGCAGCAGGACACGTCTTCAGGTTATTAAGATAGATTTATTAAGTTAGTACAAGATAGGACAGCAGAGCAGTAAACCACACAGCTGACCAGACCATCAACTGACAATGCTGGAACCTTCACATACCAGATAGAACACTCTTAGGTACTATGGGAGATTGGTAAGATAGGAACACTAAGAAAGGACTACTGACACCAAGTAGCAATATTGAAGTAAGTATAAATATACGACATAATATTAGAATGTAAGGCTGTCATGAGGGGTACCTTGGGGAGTTTGTACACAGTGCTGGAGAAGACGGTTGCCTTGCTGTCTGCTCCTGTTGGTGGGTGTTTAAGGTGTCTTGTTTTTCTGAAATCAATCTACTTATCGGATCCACTGCTGTCTGCCTCTTCACTACATAAATTTAGAGATGAGCAGGAGAAGGTAAAAAAAAGGCAGCACTCACCAATACTTCAAAGTTGCTTGCGTTTTGCTGAAGACCCGTTTTCTTCCTATAGCTGTTTCTACTCATCCCAGGGTCGTCGGATCATTGAACTATGTCATCCGACCTCTGGTAGAATTTATATTTTTAGATTTTCCGCTTCTGCTGCCTCTTCTCTACACTCTGATCGCTGTACTACACCTGTGTAAGTAGTTTTAGTATGCGTTTATACTAACCAATGCATCATAGACCTCCCAGGCTCAGCTCATACAATGTCCCGGGGTGTGCATCCGCAGTACATTTATGTTTTCTGTTAGAGGGCGGGTGCATGGCTTCCACCCAGTGATAGCAAATCCTTGTTTGACTAGTTGAAGCGAGAGGAGGAAAACCTCATATTGCTTTAATAGAGCGCATCCGGATGGTAAAAATGGAGAGAAAAAAAGCGGGGTCTCATTCGTTGATTTAAATTAGGCTCCTGGTGGGTAATGTACTGTGGCTAATCCAAATAATATATTGCAGGGTCTCTGTAGGACTGGGGATCTCAATGTCACATGTAAATTAGGCGTGGAAGGGCACAGAGACGTTTCGTAGCCTAGGGGATCGCCACCATCTCGGGTATTGTTTACTAATTGTTCGGGGGCTACGAGGCCAACTGAAGTCTGGGGATCGCCACCCTCCGGGGCTTTACTTAAATATGAAGGGTGGGCTTTGGCAGTCCCTGAAGTCGCGGTGGTCCTAGGCAGTGCATTATTGGTTCTGTAATCACATGGGCAGTACCCTTGGTCTTATAAAGTGATACACGCATAGAACCCTTGCAGTTGTATAATTTCGCAGGCTTCATTTATGTAATAGTCTATTGGTTTATATTTGGTAGGTGCACTGCAAAATTACAAATGTTTTTCTCTCAAAACCTCCTATAAACATAATTTTCACAATAAACTACAGACAAGTGTTGTCAGAAAAAGCAGACCTATACACTCACTTATTTATTGGAAAAAAATAATCTTTATTAAAACAACACAAATGAATGGAAATTCATGTTTATTAGAACAAACAACAGTATAACATGAAATACTTGGGTGAGACTCCTCCGGAAGCAGCGTACAAAACCTGTAAGACAACAATGAAACATAAGTATGTGTGCCATGTGGAAGATGAAAAGAAAGGTAGTCCGAATTAACCCCTTCGATGCTGATGATGAGCTCAGCTCGTCATCAGCCACGGGTGACGTCTGCGGATGACGAGCTCAGCTCGTCATGTATCGCGGTAATTTTAAAAACGCCGCACAGCGCAAAAATCACCGCAGCAGCGATGCGGTTAAAGGAAGATAGTGAGAATGGGAGGGAGAGGGATTTGGTGGAAGGGAGAAGGGGAGGGAGAATCAAAATAACAGAGGGAGGAGGAGACAGAGCGTCGGCCTATTGCACCCAGCCCTCAGTGTTTACGTCCCGTCACCCGTTTGTCTAGGTTGCTGGGGTCCACAAGAAAGAGTGTGGTCGAGCAAGTCCTTAAAATGAAACATATGATTGAGGCCAAAGATTACATTATTAGCTATGGGAGCATCGCTTGCCTGCACCTGTGCGCCCAGGGTGCTGCACCCCAGCGCCTTCCCCTGCACTGTGCTCAATTGTAGGTCCTGCGCACCGAGGCTACACTGCTCACCTGCCACCATCGGTGTGTCCAACGACGTGTTGGTGCAAGCTCCAAGTCCGGGGTACCTTTGTAGGGTGGGAGAGCAGGTCTCCAGTCGGGCGGTGTCTGGAAACCACGATGGAAGACGTCAGAATCCCGAGGGCATCATGATGGGGTGAGCACCCGCTCCACCCATTTTGGCTCAATAAATTCAGTGTCTGAAAAGGGAGAAATAATTTAATGGTGGAAACGTTTCGAGGTAAACAAAGGTATATTTCAAGCTTAATAGAAAACACCAGTTGAGTGCATGCTTCGTTTTGAAGTACGATCTACAAACTGTTAGTGGTAATCGTGGTTCAAAGAGGAGTTGGAGTGCACGACAATACACAAGGTTAAATAATAATATGTTATAACAAGGATTCACATACAAAGGAACAGAGCGCATGCTAGAAGCATTATGTGTACGAGTAATGCAGTGGCGGAAGCCTGTGTGCATGTACACTTAGTAATGAGCTCACTACAGTGCCCTAAAAGCCAACGCCATGTGTCTGTAGGGCAGCACTGCCCGCTGGCTCAGGTGTACAGTACGGTCCAGCAGGTCCTTAAAATAAGACAGACATGTGACTGAATGAGGTGAGAGATCACATCATTATGCACCGCAACATCCCTTTATCGCTCCTGCGCACCCAGGCTGATGCAGCCCACCCCTCCCGCAGAACTGTGCTCAACACATGTCTGTAGAGCAGCGATGCCCGCTGGCTCAGGCCTACAGTACAGTCCAGCAGGTCTTTAAAATGAGACAGACATGTGACTGAATGAGGTCAGAGATCACATCATTACTCTTGTTCGCACCTGCTGATGCAGCCCACCCCACCTGCAGCACCACACTCATTTGGAGCCGCTGTGCACCCAGGCCCCACTGCTCACCTGCTGTCATTGTGTGTGCAAACACTACAGGCAGCAGTGTTCACAATTCAGTTGCAGTGTTGATTGCAGGATGGTGTACACGTCATGGATCCCTTGTTTTTTATTGTGCACTGTGATATGCGAGGTGGATGCGGCCATATCACCTGAGGCAGTGTGGAAGAACTGGGACATGTGGCATTGTTGTTTTATACGTATGCAAAGTGGGCTGGGCTTGCGTACGCCAGGCCAGCGTACGGGTGTGAATAATTGTTACGGGGATCTGGGCATTGTTCAGTTCCTGCCTGGCCAGGAAGTGTAGTTATGTGTGTTTCTTGTGCAGTTTTGATATCGCAGAATGCGCAATTTATATTAATGTACCATGTATCTGGACGGTGGCAACTATCGCTAATGAGATGCTGTTCGAAAAGATTGAATGGCGAACATTACATGTCGTCAAGGTTGTGGATATGCGCAGACATGCATGTCAATGATGTGCAGTATTATTGAAAGTGTTGCTATCGCGAAGCATACACATGTGAATGTGCTCGGATGGAGGGAGGATCGCAGTGAGGCTACGTCATATACAGTGATAACGCTCATTCCAGTCAAGCAATGTCTGTCAAACGTGAATCTGAAAGTCTCACATATGACACACTACTATGGGCCAGATGTAGGTAGGCAAATACCGGTCGGTAATGGCCAAAATTCAGTAATTTCAGCCGTTACCGACCGGTATTTGGAAATTGAGATGTAGGTGGGCATTTTACTGATTCGGTAATTTACCAAATCGGTATTTTAAGGAATCAGTAAATTACTGATTCCTTACAATACCGAATTGGTAAATTACAGATTTTGCTATGTAGGGAGCACTCAAATGAGTGCTTTTCCCCTGTTAGAAATCGTTATTTACCACCAACTACAAGTTGGTGGTAAATAATGAAAACCTTTGAAAAAGCATTTTTTTTTGCTTTTCCAACAGTGCCATGTAACCTATACACAAAGAAATACAATTTAGCAGTTGGTTGTAAACTGTATGTTAGTTAAATTATGTTAATTTAACTACAATGCCCATAATGCATTACGTGTAAAATGTGTATTTAATGCAAAAGTGAAAAGGGACTCACTGTTTGAAATGTTACCGTGAACAAGAACGAAACGTTCGAAACGCGTAGGTCATCGCAGCTAAGAAATAAACGCTGTTGAAAAGTACCCCGAGTGGAGTGCCATCATTCTTGAACTTTGTGTGGATATATATATATATATATATATATATATATATATATATATATAGATCCATAGATCCAAACGGGTCCTCAGCAAGGCACTCGGAGCAACGATCAGCCACGCTACCTTAAAGAAAACAGCAGGACCAGGTATTCCGTGAGTTGTTATTTTATTCAGCAACAAACGGCAGCATAACGTTTCGGCCTCTCACAGGCCTTGATCACATGATGTCACACATTCGAATGGCAGAATTTAAAGTGCTAGTGCAAAATAGCGGTAACCAACCAGAATGGCGTAAAGTGCATAGTAAAATAAACATAGTAAAAATACTACGTAATTACTGACATGAATCACGCACTCAACAGTTTTACAAATAATAGAAGTTCGCCAGTATTGGGATAAATCCCCTAAACAAATCACATAATAACTGTGTGTCTATATACAATAAAATATATATGTATATACAATATTTGCACTAATGTCAACACAACCTATACACAAAGAAATACAATTTAGCAGTTGGTTGTAAACTGTATTTTAGTTAAATGATGTTAATTTAACTACAATGCCCATAATGCATTGCGTGTAAAATGTGTATTTAATGCAAAAGTGAAAAGGGACTCACTGTTTGAAATGTTACCGTGAACAAGAGCGAAACGTTCGAAACGCGTAGGTCATCGCAGCTAAGAAATAAACGCTGTTGAAAAGTACCCCGAGTGGAGTGCCATCATTCTTGAACTTTGTGTGGATATATATATATATATATATATATATATATATCTTCGCACAGATAATTAATGCGGCACTCCTTTTGACTTTCAAGATGTTCATTTAATCGCGAATCTCCTACGCGTTTCGAACTCTAGGTTCCTGATCACGGTACCGTGATCAGGAACCTAGAGTTCGAAGCGCGTAGGAGATTCACGATTGAATAAACATCTTGAAAGCCAAAAGGAGTGCCTTGTTAATTATCTGTGCAGAAGATATTTTGAAACGAGACACTGTCCTGGACTCGCCACGAGCATCGACTGTCAAAGTGCTCCTCTCGTGACAGGACGATTTGTGTTTGGATATATATATATATATAAATATACACACACACCTGGTGTCCACTTTGAAGTGGGAGAAGTTTCTATAGCACTCCCCCTAATGGGGTGTCTGCAATTTTCTGCCCCCATGCCCTTGTCTCAGTCTGTCTGGGGCGCAATAGGCTACTGTGAAATCCTTTGTGTGTGTCAGGCAGCCCTATTGAATTGCAAGTTTAGTCAGTGAAAGCTCTGCCCTCTCATCCTGTCAACGCCCAGGCCCTCTATTTCGTGGCTATTTAGGAGGAACACACAAAGGTCAACAGGCAACTACACCTAGTCATGTGACCCAGAAACAAGCTGCATGCATCAAATGGCTAAAACAAGAAAATGCCAACTTTTTAAAAGTGACATTTTCAGGATTGTGAATGAAATCCTACTTTCCATTAAAGAGGGTTTTAAATTACAATTCCACAGACACCAAACATGACTTTCCTACCTGCTCCTAATCAACATTTATCACTTACTAAATGTGAAAAAACAAATGTAGGAGTTTTTCACAACCGGGACATGTAAAACTTAAACTTACACTAGGGGTGACTTCTATGTATTAACAAGCATTAGCAAAGCCAATATTTCTGGCATCATCCGCCAGCCTTTTGGCAATTCTTGTTTTGTTTGTCATGGCTCTTGAACATTTTTATTATTTGGGAAGCTGCTTTGCGTTTGTCAATCTAAAAAACAAATTGATTTTGCTTTTCTCTTTTCATGTTTTACATTGAAAAGTAAGAAATCACTGACTCATGCAAAGAGCCATGCCTGCTATAACTCTGCCGGCCTCAGGGTTGTTGGCATAAAAGCTGTGTATTGCTGTTTTTTGTACGCTCTGCCGGACTCTGGATGTAGGCAGGAGGCTGTGTTCTCTCACTTTGACTCCTTATCAATAATAAAAATTGGTTCCATAAAAAACAAATTGACCAAGGGCAAAAATGTTTTTAGAAGGAAAACAAAGTCAAGAAATTAAGGAAGTAGGATAGAAAGACAGAAACATGAAGACAAGAAAGAGACAGCAAGAAAGAGAGAAAGAAAGAAAGAAAGAAAGAAAGATAGAAAGGAAAAAGGAAAGAAAGAAAGAAGGAAGGAAAAAAGACAGAAGGTAAGAGAGAAGGGAGAAATAAAAGAAGGCAAGAGATGAGGAAGGGAAGCAGCAATGGAGGCAGAAAAGCAAGAAGGAACGCAAAACAAAAGGAAGGAAATAATGAATTGAAAGAATGAAAGAAAAAGGAAAAGAAAAAACGAAAGCAAGGAAAACAGAAAGGACTGAACTAAAAAAGTGTTGACACATTAGGGGGTAAGAAGTTAAGTCACTAAGGGTCCCATCTTCTCTCCATACCCACAAGTCAAGCTCAGCTGGGTTGAGCACTGGGTTGGAGGTGTAAGGGGACGCAGCGCTGTCAATGCTTGCCAGTGAGGGGAATAATCCAGTTACAACAAGCAGGGATGGTGTCGCTGCTCTAACATCCTGTTGTTCTGGGCAAGTCATTTATCTCTCAATGCATTAATAATCTAAGAAAGAAAGTGCAAGCGATATGGAGAGAGCAGCAGGCAAGGAGAGTCGGAGGTGGGAGAAAACATTACCTCAATCACGTTGGAAACAGCGGATGGGCACAGATTAACTTTAATCAATTTGCGCTTGGTCCCTGCTCCACAGAAATGACTGGAAATTAAGTTTCGCCTACACTATCCAATTAAGGAGCCTGTAAAGAAAAGTGATGCCGTAGTGCACAAATGGTAAGCCTGGGCAGGCTCCAAGCCCTTTTCTGTATACAATAGTGTATTGCAAGCGAGATGCATGCACTAACACATGCTCTTGCAGGTTGAACCCTAAAAAACAAAGGCAAAAATTAAAGAAAGAAGAAAAGAAAGAAAAAAGTAAAGAAAGAACAGAAAAATGAAAGGAAAGCAAGTTAACATTATAAAATATTGGACACTAAAACCCAAATTATACCCCGCCTATGTTTAAATTAAAATGTTACAAGTGTGCTGACAGTTAAAGACTATAAACTTTGGTTTGCTTCCTGGGAAAAGTTATTCAAAGAACCATTGGTGAAACTGAGTCCAGGAACAAAGTATGGTAATATGGTATGCTGTGTAATAGCAGCCGTCTACTGCAAAAGGAGTTCAGAACAACATTGGAAGGAGATAGGAACTGATAAAGCTGAAATGTGCCCTGTGCTCATTTCAAGGGTGTCCTACCATCACATCAGGCCACACTGGCACTAATGGGAACTCCTTGTTTGCAACTGTACACCCTGTGAAAGAGAAAAATGCAGTTACTAAAAGTGATGCTGTCAAGAGGCTTAAGAAGGCTGACCCGTTGCTCCATGCTGTATGCTGTAGTGGGCGGAAGCAAAATGGGGATGACACAACAACGGCCAACTGGAGAAGTGGCTGAAAGCCCCTTTAATTAAGTATATTATGCATGTTATTTTAGTAAAATCAAAAGGTCTTCGTTAAGGCCAGACCTAAAAAGAATTAGCAAAACCAAAAGGTCTTGCATGTGCTAGAGCTATTTGCTTTGCCAGCACGTTTTAGCCAGAGTACCTGCTGTTCAGCATGGCTATATGTTTGTGGCATAGAGGAGAGTAGTGTGGTGTGCCATGGAGTGGAGTGGCATAGAGCAGACTATAGTACAGTGCAGTGTTGCAGTGGCATCGAATGCAATGGCATAAACTTGAAGTGGCACAGATTAGACGTGAGTAGCGTGGAGTGCACTGGTGTAGAGTGTTGCAGAGTAGAGTATTGTAGAGTGCAGTGTTGTAGAATGGGGTGGCATAGAGTGGCGCTGAGTAGAGTAGAGAGCAGTGGCATAGAGTGGAATGCTGTAGAGTAGAGCGGAGTGATTTGGAGTAGAGTGGCTTAGAGTGCACTAGATTGGGAACAGCATTTACAACACAACTTTTACAACGAAGTACCTTTACGACGCAACCATGACAACGCAAGTCATTACAACGACTTGCGCTGGGGGGGGCGCTCCAGGATAGGGAATAGTTTTAATTTACGATCCAACACCTTCCCTACTATCCACTGGGACTGGAGTTGGAATAGTAAATTAAACTATTCACTATCCAGCACCCCCCAACGCAAGTCGTTGTAACGACTTGCATTATAAAAGTTGCGTCGTAAAGGCATGCGTTGTAAAAGCATGCGTTGTAACGACGTACATCCGCACTAGACTGTGATAGAGTTCAGTGTTGCACCGTTGTAGAAAACAATGGCGTAGATTAGAGTGGTGCACAGTAGACTAGATTAGCATAGAGTTCAGTGGCTTAGAGTAGACTAGAGTGGCATAGAGTGTATTGGCGTAGAGTACAATAGCACAGAGTGCAGTGGTGGTGAGTGGCGCAGAGTAGAGAGCAGTGTCGTAGAGTGTAGTAGTGCAGAGCAGAGTGTCATATGAATTCAGTTGGGAAGAGTGCAGTGTTGCAGAGTACAGTGGTGTAGAGTGCAGTGGCATGAATTGTTTCAGAGTAGAGTGAAGTGGCATAGAGTGGTGTGGTATAGGGTAACCTGCCGTGGCATAGAAGGTAGTGGTACAGACTGCAGTCTTGCAGAGTAGAGTGGCATAAAGTGGAGTGGCGTAGAGTGAAGCAGAGTGGCATAGACTGGAGGGGTGTAGAGTGCAGTGGTGTAGAGTAGAGTGCTTTGGCATAAAGTAGAATGCACAGTAGAGTGAAGTTCCATAGAGTGGCGTGGTGCAGAGCAGTGTAGAATGCATTGATGCAGAGTGGAGTGGCATAGAGTGAAGTGGTGCAGAGTAGAGTGCAGTGGCATGGAGTGGGGGTTAGTGAAGTATGAATTGTGTAATAGCGCACTGCCATTACAAAATAACACATTTTCAATTTAAATGACCATTATATTTGTACAGACATACATTTTTACTGAGAAACGCATATTGCACACAAATGATAATGCGTGGTAGTGTCATTACCTAGTGTATTGATTTGTTTTGATCGTATTAAAATATTTGTTTTCTCCACACTTCAGAATTACAAAAACATGTGCTACCTTTGTGCTTTCCTAGTTCTGATATATTGTGAAATATCTGTACAGTTCATTTATAGACATTTACATGTTGTGTGCCTAGAAAAAAGCCTTTCATTCACAGCAAGATTGTCACATAAATCCTCTCCTTTTCAAATGAAAGAAAGGTAAACACTAAGGTCCCTCGGAAGGTGGATCCTGAAATTTGACCTCTGTCTTTAAATGCACAGACCTTAAACTGCTACTTTGTTTCTTGTTGTCAGCCTGCCGGATTATACGGAACCAGGAATGCTTGAATCCTTTGATCCTTTGTTGATACATTGTTGCCAACTGTCAAGATTCAAATAAAGGTTCACTAACCTTCAAGCCGGGTACAGCAGGAGCGATGCTAAGTTACCTTTCTCCCCTATATGGTAGTACCTGTGAGTGAATGTAAACACTTCACTGATTGTACCATAACCGGGGAAAGGGTAAAAAGGGACAAACGAAACAAAAAGGTAGCAGCAGAAACCTCTAGTGATGAGCTTCAGAAGTTGTAATCTTCACTTCTCTACGTGCCCTCAGGTTTCCTGTAGCAGAAATATAACAGAACACAATGTGAGTAACCCCTGTCCTTCCCTCTAATTCTTACTATAGTATTTGTATAAACTAGACTTCACTTACTATCAAACACTGCCACATGTACTCCAAGCAAAAAAGGCACAAAAGAGGAAAAATAAAATAATGAAAGTAAAGAGTCATAGAATACCAAGTTGCTTTCAACGTCCTGCAACAAAGCATTTCAATAGTGCATTTGCCATTCAGGAAAAAATAAAGGCCAGTAAATCTGAAATGTACTTATCGGACTGAGGCAGTCAAGGGCTGTTAAGCTTAGAGATGTTCACTAATCACGCTGTAGAATTCCTGAAGATTGAAGATGGATATCTTAATAAGCAGCAAACTCCTTAATGTCTCTCACAGCACTAGTAAACAATAAACAATACACAAAGGAAAATGCTCTCCAGCGCGATTTCCCTCGTGAGAACTGGTAAAGGACTAAGCACAGGCTGATTCTCCGGTCGAGCGGCGTAAACACTTTCAGTAGGGTGAAATGAAGAAAGCAGGAAATGCAATTCCCCACGCACACCACTACGAGAACCACGATGATGAAATTCAACTTCCTAGGCTTCAGAGCTCCAGCGTGGAATGGTTAGAAGCAGGGAGTCTTCTACCATTAGAAAAAAAAATGTAGAAAAGAAATCTGGCGGACAAGCGCTTAAGCTTTAGCGCAGTCAGGTCAATGTCTCAGGAATCCAAGGAAAGTCAGGCTAATAACGTGCACAGCTCCCGCGCGATCATGAATAACAACGCAGGAATCTAACGAACTCCAATATAAATCTTCAGGACGAAACACTCCTCCACTAAACCAAACACGGTCGGCATCAGGTGACAAGCAAGAGGAAGTGGGAGGAAGGACTTTCGATAGGCAGAAGAAAGAAAGAAAGAACTCATGGTGTAGGTATTCTGGGATTTGTAGTCCACATCCCCGGATTCATACCTAGCTATCGCCTAACTGTGACAGAACCCCCTCTCAACCTCCGACGTCTCGGCGGACCACCAGGCTTAAGGGGGTATTGTCTGTGATAACGTCTAAGGAGACCAGGACAATGCAAGCTCTGTCTAGGTTCCCAAGTACGCTCCTCAGGACCATAGCCTTTCCATTCAATAAAGTACTGCAGATCCCCCTTGTTCTCCTGGAATTCAATATAGCTTGAACTTCATACTCCTCCTCTCCATCTACCTCAATGGGGACAGGCCTCGGAGATAGTCTAGTCCCAGGGAGACAAGGTTTAAGCAGGGACACATGGAATACATGATGTATAAGGCAGTGCATGGGTAGCTGTAACTTCATAGCCACAGGACTGATGACACTAATGATGGGATAAGGACCTACATATTTAGGCTGTAGTCTTGTGTTACCCTTGACTCTAAGATGTTTTGTGAGGAGCCACACCCTATCTCCTACTTTGTATGCCAGTTCAGGGATTCTCTTTTTGTCTGCATTCGCCTTGTCTCTAGCCCTAGCTACCTCCAATTGTTGGACGGCTTCAGCTAACACTTGTCTGAGATGTGCATGATGGTTGCGTATTGTTGGGTAAGGTGATGTTCCTGGCAACTCAATAGGTATTATGTTAGGGGGATAGCCGTTCACACAATAAAAGGGTGAACACCCCAACGTTGAATGTTCGGCATTATTATAGGCGAACTCAGCAGTCCACAACAACGTTCGGCATTCCTCGCCATGCTGTAGCGTAAAACATCTCAGATATTGTTCTATTTTTTTACTTAGCCTCTCAGTCTTTCCATCTGTCTGAGGATGGTAACTTGTGGATAGGCGTGCATCTATCTTTAGTATAGCACATAAGGCCTTCCAGAATCTGGATGTAAATTGGGACTCTCTGTCAGTAATGATAACTGGCGGAATACCATGCAATCTTATGATATGTTGCAGAAACACAGTAGCTAGTTCTGCTGATGTAGGGAGCTTGGTTAAAGCCACAAAGTGACCCATCTTTGTTAGATGGTCTACCACCACTAGGATTGTGTTATTACCAAGGCTAAGAGGCATTTCGACTATAAAATCCATTGACACAGTATGCCAGGGGGATGGAGGTATTGGTATTTGCCTGAGTAACCCACTAGGTCTTTGATGTGAAGCTTTAGATTGTGTGCAAACAGAGCATTCCGACACATACAAGTCTGTCTTTTCTCATCCCGTCCCACCAAAAATACCGTGACAGAGTTTGTAGAGTCTTTTGTTTACCTAAATGCCCTCCCAAGGTAGAATCATGTGTCCATAGGAGGACTTGCTGCTGAAGAGATTTCTTTGGGACATATAATTGTTTATCATAAAATAAAAATTGGTCTTTGCTAGAATGGTGATTCGGATTCTCAGCAACCCAAGCATCTTAATACATGTTTTCTATTTGCTTCTTTGTTTCATCCAGAAACTCAGATGTAATTGTTGCTGCTAGTATGTCATTTTGGAAGGAAGCCTTCTGGAGAGTGACCGGAGGTTCTTGGATGGTAGTAGTAACCCCTTCTGGAATGGATCCGGTACGTGACAGAGCATCAGCTTTGCCGTTCTGAGGTCCAGGTCGGAATTTGATCACAAAGTCGAAGTCCGAGAAAAACAATCGCCACCGAAGTTGTTGAGGGGTCAAGGCTCTGGCACTTTTTAGAAAGAGTAGATTCCTGTGGTCAGTATATATTTCCACGGTATGACGCGCCCCCATAAGATGATGTCTCCATTCTTCGCAGGCTCTTTTAAAGGCCAACAGTTCTTTATCGGTGATACTATAATTCACTTCACATGCGGTCAATTTCTTAGAAAAGAAGGCTACTGGGTGAAGCTGGCCAGTTTCAGGGTGTCTCTGGGATAATATGCCACCCACAGCATAGTAGGATGCATCAGTCTTCATCTCAAAAGGATATCTAGCATCAGGGTGTCTCAGTATAGGAGCATTGATGAAACAAGATTTCAAGGTTTGGAAGGCATGTTCCGCCTCTTCCCTCCATAAAAAGGTTGCTCCCTTTCTCAACAGGTGAGATAAGGGTTGTAGGATATGTGAGAACCCATTGATGAAGCGTCTATAAAAATTTGCAAAGCCAATGTAGAGCTGCAACGCCTTCACACATGTGGGAAATTCCCATTGAATGATAGCCTGTACCTTCTTCTGGTCCATACATAAGCCATTGGGACCTATGACGTACCCCAAGAATTCCACTTCCTTGGTGTGGAACAGACACTTCTCCAATTTGGCGTACAAAGCGTTTTGCTGAAGACGTTCCAATACTTCAGTTACATGACCAGTGTGTTCTCCCATGGATCCAGAATAGATTAAAATATTGTCAATATATACTATACACGATACGTCCAATAGGCCTCTTAAGACTTCATCCATAAAGTACTGGAATGCAGCAGGGGCGTTGCAGATCCCGAAGGGCATTACAAGATACTCGTACAACCCAAATTTAGTACGAAACGCGGTCTTCCATTCGTCGCCTTGCCTTACACGTACTAAGTGATACGCTCCTCTCAAGTCTAGTTTTGTGAAGATTTTAGCTCCCTTTAGCTGGTCCAATAATACAGGGATTAGAGGAAGAGGATACCTGTTCTTCTTGGTCACTCTGTTAATCGCTCTGTAGTCGATGCAGGTTCTTAATCCCCCTTCGCGTTTTGGAATGAAGAACAGCGGCGAAGAAGCAGGAGAGGATGAAGGTCGAATGAACCCTGCTGTCAACATCTTGTCCAGGTATTGTTGTAAGTATGTGGTATCTGCCTCCGTGAGCGCGTATATACGACTGCAGTGGATACTGGATCCAGGCTCTATGTCGATCACACAGTCATAGTCACGATGTGGTGGCAACTGGCTTGCGTCTTCTTCGCTGAACACATTATGATTTTGTTCATATTCCACAGGAATATTCGCAGTTACGCAGGTGGTCTGGGTGCGGCATGCACTAGCAAGCAGCACTGCCTGATTAACTTCTGGATCACTCATCTGAATATCATCTAGGGTACAATGTTCCACACAATACAATGAATCAAATTTATTGTATTATATATGGTGCGAGCTGCCCATTTTACACATGGATCATGTAATGTTACCCATGGCATTCCCAGAATAAGCTGCAAGTGTGGTGCATCGATTAAGTCGAACTGTATATATTCGTGATGAGTTAATCCCACTTGCATGTGGGTTTGAAAGGTATGAAAATTCACAGGACCTGACGATAGATCCGTTCCATCCACAGCTTTTACTGGTTCAGGTACTTTCTTCTTAATACAAGGTACACCTATTTCCTGGGCGCACTTCTGATCTATAAAGTTGCCTCTGGCCCCCGAATCCAACAAGGCATGAACGATCACGGACTCTACTCCAGTCCATGCTAAGATCACACACACATTCATATGGGGGCTGTGGTTTGTGTGGTGTTCGCTAAAGCAGGTAAGACTTCCACTTGCTCTCCTCTCAAACAAGGGGTCTTGAGCTTGTTTGAGAATATTCGTTTCCTGACGTTTCTTGCAGACGTTCCACTACAGGCACATTTCGGTTTTGTTTAGGATCCTTGTAAGCATTGTTTGCTTTAGCCTTACAGTCCTTGATGAAATGACCTGCCTTTCCGCAGTAGATACATAGTTTTAACATGCCTCTTCTGTTCCTCTCCTCTGTACTTAATGGGCCTCGAATACCACTGATTTGCATGGGTTCTGTACCATCACTGACTTGTGTAGTATCAACAAGTAAGGGTTTAGACTTAGGCAAACAGAATCTTCCGTCTGAGCGTTGTTTATCTCCCTTCCTTTCTTGCAGGCGATGGCCCAACTGCACAGTGAGGTCTATCAATTCTTCACACGTGGCCGGCATATGTACCACCTGGGCCAAGTATAAGAAAGAAAATCCCCATTGTTCCAAAACTGTAAAAAGCAATTGCTATGCAACCCTTCATAAACTCACAAACCCATTTGTATTATAACTACATTGCTATTGGACCACACAATAGAAAACAGATTAAAAATGATATTTAGCAAAAATTGTACAATTTATTCAATAAAAAACAATACATCCATACACAATTTTAGTGCCATAAAATACAATTAAAAATGTGACATATTCACATGAGGAACAGTTAAAAAGTACAAAGTTGTCGACGCAGCGTTTCGGTTTTGTTATAGCACCTTCATCAGGACAAAGTTCTTTCTAAAAAAAGGAGTCATTTTCGGCTTCTTTAATCAATTTGAGGTTGCCTTCTTGTTTCTATTTTTTGTCACCTTCATAAAGATAGGTGCGGTTGGTTAGAAGACTGGGTGCTTCTACATAATGCACAGACCTTTGCTTTCAATAAAAAACAGATGTGTTCTATTTAGAGGATCGAGGGAGCCACCGTTTTGTAATGATGCAGGGCTGGTGCCGAACGTTCTGGGGAGGGCAAGGAAACAACTTGTGACTGGATGCTCCTGATAATAGCGTTGTTTTGAATGCGCTTTTATAAATTGTCGCATCCTCCTGTCATTCGACTTAGGTGCTAGGATTTTTTCGAATTATCCGGCTATGATCGTAATATATCGGCCTCCCTGCTCCGCACGGTACTCGTCTTATCGGGATGACCACCTGGGCCAACACATCTTTTATTTCGCCTCTCAACCCTTGGTAATACAATGAGATTCTTTTCTCTACGGGCCAATCTGTTTCGATAACCAATCTGATGAAGTTGGTAATGTACGTTAATAAATCTTGTGAGCCCTGTCGTAGTGTGATGAGCTCCCTATCTAAAGAAAGTTGATGTGCTTTTCTGTCAAACAACTTGCGCATTTCGTCACAAAATGCCGTAAAGTTATTTAGTACTGGGTCATTCTTCTCTATTAATGTAAACGACCAACTAGCTGCATTTCCACCTAGATAAGACATCATGAATGCTGTCTTAGTCTGATCATCAGGAAACACAGCCGGCTTACACATGAAATGTAAATTACACTGACCTAAAAAAATACCAAATTTTTTAGGATCACCAAAAAATCGTTCGGGAGGGGCTAAGGGTAACTGGGTAGGCTGTAAGACTTGAATAGTAGAGGTACTTATATTGCCTGCTGGATTCTGTGTAGGGCCTAGAGCGGAAGGGGTGGGGGGTTGGGTCCAGTTTCTAATATAAGAGGTCCCTCCTGTACGGGAAGGACTAGCACGAGACAAACCTGCAACCTCCCGCCGTACTGTGCCTATTTCATTTCTCAGTTCTTGGTTTTCCCCTCTAAAAGCATCTACCTCCATTCGCAACGTAGTTAAGGTTTCTAACACTGAAGTGAGTACTGTGTCAGTGTCCATCGCTCAGGCTGTATAATACCGTGGGCTTGTCACTCTGTCATGATTCAAATAAAGGTTCACTAACCTTCAAGCCGGGTACAGCAGGAGCGATGCTAAGTTACCTTTCTCCCCTATATTGAAGTACCTGTGAGTGAATGTAAACACTTCACTGATTGTACCATAACCGGGGAAAGGGTAAAAAGGGACAAACGAAACGAAACAAAAAGGTAGCAGCAGAAACCTCTAGTGATGAGCTTCAGAAGTTGTAATCTTCACTTCTCTACGTGCCCTCAGGTTTCCTGTAGCAGAAATATAACAGAACACAATGTGAGTAACCCCTGTCCCTCATTCTAATTCTTACTATAGTATTTGTATAAACTAGGCTTCACTTACTATCAAACACTGCAACATGTACTCCAAGCAAAAAAGGCACAAAAGAGGAAAAATAAAATAATGAAAGTAAAGAGTCATAGAATACCAAGTTGCTTTCAAAGTCCTGCAACAAAGCATTTCAATAGTGCATTTGCCATTCAGGAAAAAATAAAGGCCAGTAAATCTGAAATGTACTTATCGGACTGAGGCAGTCAAGGGCTGTTAAGCTTAGAGATGTTCACTAATCACGCTGTAGAATTCCTGAAGATTGAAGATGGATATCCTAATAAGCAGCGAACTCCTTAATGTCTCTCACAGCACTAGTAAACAAAAAACAATACACGAAGCAAAATGCTCTCCAGCGCGATTTCCCTCGTGAGAACCGGTAAAGAGCTAAGCACAGGCTGATTCTCCGGTCGAGCGGCGTAAACACTTTCACTAGGGTGAAATGAAGAAAGCAGGAAATGCAATTCCCCACGGCACACCACTATGAGAACCACGATGATGAAATCCGACTTCCTAGGCTTCAGCGCTCCAGAGTGGAATGGTTAGAAGCAGGGAGTCTTCTACCATTAGAAAAAAAAATGTAGAAAAGAAATCTGGCGGACAAGCGCTTAAGCTTTAGCGCAGTCAGGTCAATGTCTCAGGAATTCAAGGAAAGTCAGGCTAATAACGCGCATAGCTCTAGCGCGATCATGAATAACAACGCAGGAATCTAAAGAACTCCAATATAAATCTTCAGGACGAAACACTCCTCCACTAAACCAAACATGGTCGGCATCAGTTGACAAGCAAGAGGAAGTGGGAGGAAGGACTTTCGATAGGCAGAAGAAAGAAAGAAAGGACTCATGGTGTAGGTATTCTGGGATTTGTAGTCCACATCCCCGGATTCATACCTAGCTATCGCCTAACTGTGACAGAACCCCCTCTCAACCTCCGACGTCTCGGCGGACCACCAGGCTTAAGGGGGTATTGTCTGTGATAACGTCTAAGGAGACCAGGACAATGCAAGCTCTGTCTAGGTTCCCAAGTACGCTCCTCAGGACCATAGCCTTTCCATTCAATAAAGTACTGCAGATCCCCCTTGTTCTCCTGGAATTCAATATAGCTTGAACTTCATACTCCTCCTCTCCATCTACCTCAATGGGGACAGGCCTCGGAGATAGTCTAGTCCCAGGGAGACAAGGTTTAAGCAGGGACACATGGAATACATGATGTATAAGGCAGTGCATGGGTAGCTGTAACTTCATTGCCACAGGATTGATGACACTAATGATGGGATAAGGACCTCCATATTTAGGCTGTAGTCTTGTGTTACCCTTGACTCTAAGATGTTTTGTGAGGAGCCACACCCTATCTCCTACTTTGTATGCCGGTTCAGGGATTCTCTTCTTGTCTGCATTTGCCTTGTCTCTAGCCCTAGCTACCTCCAACTGTTGGACGGCTTCAGCTAACACTTGTTTGAGATGTGCATGATGGTTGCGTATTGTTGGTTTAGGTGATGTTCCTAGCAACTTAATAGGTATCATGTTAGGGTGATAGCAGTTCACACAATAAAAGGGTGAACACCCCAAAGTTGAATGTTCGGCATTATTATAGGCGAACTCAGCAGTCTACAACAACGTTCGGCCATTCCTCGCCATGCTGTAGTGTAAAACATCTCAGATATTGTTCTAGTGTTTGATTTAGCCTCTCAGTCTTTCCATCTGTCTGAGGATGGTAACTTGTGGATAGGCGTGGATCTATCTTTAGTATAGCACATAAGGCCTTCCAGAATCTGAATGTAAATTTGGACCCTCTGTCAGTAATGATAACTGACTGAATACCATGCAATCTTACGATATGTTGCAGAAACACAGTAGCTCGTTCTGCTGGTGTAGGGAGCTTGGTTAAAGCCACAAAGTGACCCATCTTTGTTAGATGGCCTACCACCATTAGGATTGTGTTATTACCAAGGCTAAGAGGCATTTCGACTATAAAATCCATTGACACAGTATGCCAGGGGAATAGAGGTATTGGTATTTGCCTCAGTAACCCACTAGGTCTTTGATGTGAAGCTTTAGATTGTGTGCAAACAGAGCATTCCGACATACAAGTCTGGGTCTTTTCACATCCCGTCACACCAAAAATACCATGACAGAGTTTGTAGAGTCTTTTGTTTACCTAAATGCCCTCCCAAGGTAGAATCATGTGTCCATAGGAGGACTTGCTGCTGAAGAGATTTCTTTGGGACATATATTTGTGTATCATAAAATAACAATTGGTCTTTGCTAGAATGGTGATTCGGATTCTGAGCAACCCAAGCATCTTTATCCATGTTTTCTATTTGCTTCTTTGTTTCATCCAGAAACTCAGATGTAATAGTTGCTGCTAGTATGTCATTTTGTAAGGAAGCCTTCTGGAGAATGACCAGAGGTTCTTGGATGGTAGTAGTAACCCCTTCTGGAATGGATCCAGTATGTGACAGAGCATCAGCTTTGCCGTTCTGTGGTCCAGGTCGGAATTTGATCACGAAGTCGAAGTCCGAGAAAAACAATGACCACCGAAGTTGTCGAGGGGTCAAGGCTCTGGTACTTTTTAGAAAGAGCAGATTCCTGTGGTCAGTATATATTTCCACGGTATGACGCGCCCCCATAAGATGATGTCTCCATTGTTCACAGGCTCTTTTAATGGCCAACATGCTAACAAACATCTTTCCACCTATTTAGAACAATCAGGCTGCCTCGATCAATCCCAGTCAGGCTTTAGGCCAAAATTCAGCACGGAAACAGCCTTGCTGTCGATAACAGACGATCTTCGGCTGTACCAGGACAAAGGTTACTCTGTAATCCTGGTACTGCTAGATTTATCGGCAGCGTTCGATACTGTTTCCCATAACATCCTTATCGAACGCCTGTCTGAGAGTGGAATCGGTGGTACTGCATTGGATTGGATCAGAAGCTTTCTCTCCAACCGCACCCAATCTGTCACCATGGGTGATTTTAGGTCAGAGGAGGTTAACATCTCCAAGGGGGTTCCACAGGGCTCATGTTTGAGCCCGACTTTGTTTAACACCTATGTGGCCCCCTTGGCAGCTGTAACCAGAGCTTTTGGATTCCACCCAGTATCATATGCTGATGATACGCAGCTGCTCTTCCCTTTTAAACATCTCACATCGGAGATAATACAATCTTTCTCCGATGGAATGAAGGCAGTTGCAAGGTGGATGTCCTCCAATTTCCTTCAATGCAACGTTGGAAAAACGGAGGTGATGCTTTTCGGCGATGTAAAGGTCCAATGGTCTCCTGACTGGTGGCCTCCTGATTTGGGCCCAGTTCCTGAGCCCAAAACAGTGATCAAGAATCTAGGAGTCAGATTGGAACCAGAGTTGACTATGAAACATCATGTCACCATTACTGTAGGAACATGCTTTCACGTAATAGGTCTCCTTCGGAGGATTTTTCCTTTCCTCCCTGATTCTTATAGGAGAACCCTGGTTCAGGCTCTGATTATTAGCCGTCTTGATTACTGTAACGGTCTTCTGGCAGGAGCTAACGAAGAGGTTCTTAACCGCCTACAGGTGGTACAAAATACAGCAGCAAGGTTGGTGCTGAATGCACCTCCGAGGTCTCCTTCTAGACCTCTGTTGCATAAACTACACTGGTTGCCCATACGGCAACGAGTAAAGTTTAAAACCTGCTGTATTATCCACAAAGGCCTTAATGAATTGGGACCAGAGTATTTAGCTAAAAAATTTGCTCCATACGCTCCTACCCGCACCCTCAGGTCTGGCGAACAACTCTTGCTAAAAATTCCCAAAATCAACAAGTCCAGACAAGGAGGTAGGGCGCTGTCTGTGGTAGGCCCTAGTTTATGGAACTCCCTCCCGCTTTCCCTAAAACAGTGTAGGAATCACCTTAAGTTTAGAAAATGCCTGAAAACTTTTTTGTTTAGCTCATGCTGAACAATTATCTGCTGGTTCTTACAAAGCCCTTGATTAAAAGTCATATTTCATTTAGCTCTCTTAAGTTTATCATCCCAGGTGTCATAAGCGCGGAGATACTCCTTCGGGGGTTTATTCATAGCGCTATATAAACACATAAATAAATAAATAAATAAAATAAACAGTTCTTTATCGATGATACTATAATTCACCTCACATGCGGACAATTTCTTAGTAAAGAAGGCTACTGGGTGAAGCTGGCCGGTTTCAGGGTGTCTCTGGGATAATATGCCACCCACGGGAGGATGCGTCAGTCTCCATCACAGAAGGATATCTAGCATCAGGGTGTCTCAGTATAGGAGCATTGATGAAACAAGATTTCAAGGTTTGGGAGGCATGTTCCGCCTCTTCCGTCCATAAAAAGGTTGCTTCCTTTCTCAACAGGTGAGATAAGGGTTATAGGATATGCAAGAACCCAATGATGAAGCGTCTATAAAAATTTGTAAAGCCAATGAAGCTCTGCAACGCCTTCACACATGTGGGAGATTCCCGTTGAATGATATCTCAAGATATTATGGTAAAACAATCAGCAAGGTCTTACTCCACCGCTGCCACCAATGTGAGAAGTTGGCCTGATATGTGTTGTCCACTATTTTAGTGGGCACCCTGTATCAGTCCAAACAACCCTCATGGGGATGGTTGTAAAGTCAACCTTATAGACCAGCTATCCTAGTGGTAGCATGGACAAAGCAGTCTTAGGCTAACACTTTAGAAAGCATGTGAAGCCAATTGTTTTAGCAATAATAACCCCTTGAATACCAAATGAAAGGACACCACACAAGGTATATATCAAATATATATGTATTTCTTACTAACACAACCCCTCTGCAGTCTTCATGAGTTTCGAGTTTCGAGATACAGCACAAGTTACTCAATAAGCATACTATAAGTTGCACAAATACAATTCTGCCCTAGAAGCCTCACGAACCATATACTAAGTAAGTAGTATAAGAACCACTTCAGGAAAGGTGAGTAGGCCTAGGGACTAGGAAATCGCTGGGGCTACACTGAACAACCAAAGGTTAGGAAGTAGGAGTCCCACAGGATGGGTGTGCAGTGTCTAAACACACACGCGGGTTCTCATAGACTTTCAATGGGAACGTAAAGTTTACAAAGTAGTTGATTTCGGGCACTTCCGGATGGACTATGGGAAAACCCAGTTAAACTAGGACACTTGGATAGTTATTACCTACGGGAGCACCGGAGTACTCGAGTTACCTCACCCAGGGAATACGGGTGCATAGGTGTTCCTTCGTGCCGGGTTTCGTCGTCGAATCCTATGGAAAACTGCACAAAGATGCAGCAGGCGACCAGGAGGAAGATGTCCGGATGGATCCAAGAGTGGATCGGAGCAGTGAAGAACCTGAAAGCATAGGGGACAGAGTCTGGGTCACTGGCCATTGACCAGGAAGGAACCAGTATGGAACCAGGCGATGTCGAGATGCGAACAGGTGAAGACGTGAAGCTTGTCTCTGCAACCACGTGGACCAGGAGGCGTTGACGACAAGGAGCTGGATACGGACTGTCCCACGAAGGATCTCGCTGTTGGCGGTGTCCGCTTCCGGATTGGAGTCAACTAGCCTAGGCAAAGGCAACCCACGCAGGAAGGGAAGATCGGCTTCTTTTCAGACCAGCAAGGTCTGGGGAGCTTCCCCTTTACAGGAAAGCAGGAGCAAGCCCAGAGCAACCAAGCAAGCGGTGTTGATTCAAAAGGATGTTTTCAGGAGGGCCACTAGCCAACAGGCTAGTGGCCCTCCTGCAACAGGCTAGTGGCCCTCCTGCATTTCTCCTCGACGCGAAGACATGTCGAGGAGAAATGCAGGTGCAGGCCCCACGCGACACTCGTGAAGTGTGGGGGGCTGAGCTTCGGTGCACTTATGGCTCGGGGTTGGGGCTTCTCAAGTCCCAATGCACAACTTCAAGGACGCCTCAGAAGCTGCACAGTTAGAAAAAAGCAGGTACTGCAGGTAGTCCGGTCCCACGTCTCTCGTGTCCGCCACGGGTCTCAGCTTTGCTGTGGATGTGGGTTGGAGTCAGAGAAGTCTGGAAGTCCAGAGGCTGCGTCGCTAAGCCTTCGGGTCCGGCGGGAGTATCGACAAAGCAAACCGGCAAGTCACTGATGGTGCCTGTTTGCACAGGGTGGTCCCTCCTTGACCACAAAGGAGATTCTTCAGTCTTCTAGTTGCAGTAGAATGTCGAAGGTCTAGAGTTTCGTTTCAGAGTTTCAGTTCAGGATAATCTAATGTCACTAGACACAGCTCCTAGCTTTATACTAATCTAAGGGGCTGGATAACCTGCTAGGTCCCTCCTATGGGTGGAACCTGGGAAGGGGATGGTTACACCCCTTTCGCTTTGTCCAGTTTCACACCAGAGCTGGGGCTGGAGTACCCCAGCAACTGGTTTGAACCAGGCTATGCATGGAGCACCTTGTGTGTCCCAGACAGTGTCTCATTTCATTCAAACCACCCTGCCCCAATACACTATAGCCTGTCTGGGGAGGTGCTAGCACCTCCCAAGGCAGGAAACCTATTGTCCAGGCCTCTCCTGCTAGAGTTTCGTCCAGCAGCAGGAGGTCAGACTCGTGTCTGTGGCAGCAGCATCCATTTTGTGATGCTGAGGCTCTGTTTAACTTTAACCGGGTAAAGCTACAACTACATGTCTTCTCCCTCTAGAAGGGTGGAATGCTACCCCCGCCGCCCATTGTAGAATTGATCAACAAAAAGGGAATCAGGGAAACGTTCAATAGTGTTATGCTTCACTCGTTTTACTGTAGCTTTCGTCTGGTTGGGAGGATAAATGATTTTGTAGCAGTTAATTCCAGCCTTAACTCGAGTGGTGGCCATATTGGGACAACAAGGAGGAGGAGGGTGGGGGGGATAAGAGAAGGGTGTTACTAGGAAAGCCAAGGTGAGGAGACGTAAAAGGACTTTGAGGGGGCACATATTCCAGACGTCGGGTGCAGATAGCTGAACTAATGTGCCGTCAGGGAGGTGAGGTGATTAGGCACAGATCGCAAGCAGAAGAAGATGGGGGGCTTGGAAGTCTCTGTGGTTCAGCTGGTATTTGTTGGGCCCTTCATCTAGGTTTACATGATGCCACCTGGCACTAGATGATATTTACAAAGGGAATTTTTTCATATGACAGGGCCAACTGGACCACTGTCAGAACCATCACAAAGCAAATTTGGTGAAAGTAAAACAGATCATAAACGAACACCCAGTATCCACTGGTGATCCCTGTACTTAGCATCAGCCTGTAGCAAAAATCACATTCGGCACCAACCGAATCGTACGTCCATAATCTCAACAGACTAATATTGGACCCTAATCTCCTGATAATCACTAACATTAGGGGCATAGAGCACGGGGTGGAACAAAATCTCACTAGCATAACCAAAATATGCAAGACAACCACATCATCATGAAACCACCTTCAGGGGTACTCAGAACAGGGTGCGTAAATCATACTACTTGAAAAACATTTCATACTACATGACAAACATTTCCTAGCACCACAAAATCGTAATAGGGACTGAAGCCCTGTATCCAGAATGTCAGCTGGCACTAAGTGCTGCGCAGCTGTGAGGGAATGGGGCAAAGTCGAGCATCTCACTGCTAACTCAATCAGAACTGACCCCACAGATAGAGTGGCCTAAACGGTGCAGCTGGCACTACGTGCTGCGCAGCTGTAGAAGGCCTAAACAGTGCAGCTGGCACTACTTGCTGCGCAGCTGTAAATGAGGGAGAGGCCGCCAGGTCACTCAAAGTGTCCTTTAAGTAGATAGGAAGAAACGTTGCAGCTGCCCGCGCTGTTGCTGCACTTGAACTATTGTCCGATGGTAATGGTTTATCAGTAGCACAAGGGCGATGTTAAGAGGAGAGTTCCCGAACCAGATCTGTAGTGATTGTGTGCTATGTATTTAAAGTAGGGCAATGACATCTGTTACACAACCGTTACTTACCTGCATGCGTTAGCTTTGCAAAGATCTGAAGATACTGTGTCTCTCTGTAGCATACTGTTAAAACCGCTCCGATCCCTTAATTCGGTCGGTATTCCCAATAGAAATATCTGAAAGAAGCCGCTCAGGGACAAAGGAAAAGACAGCCGGGAGATTATGCCGCCATTTTGACATCAGGGAGAAAATTACAAAAAACAATTTGATGGACAGAATGTAGATCAATGTCTTACATTCACCCCAGTACAAGGATCTGGGCCTAAATCCATCGTTTTTTGCACTCCACACCACCCTGGGTCAGATAATGGCTTTATGCAAATCAGGTCTGACCCTGTGCCCCATGGGAACAGTCCAGTCCGAACTACAACAGCCATATCTTTCCCAGACCGGAATCAAGCATCCGAGGACCGGACCGGTTTCGAGGTAACACCTCTCATCAGCCCGGCTAGCTTAACTCCAGTGGTGTGGAGGCTCTGGGACCCACGTCTGAGCTACCCCAGTACACTCAGGGAGAAAATTACAAAAAACAATTTGATGGACAGAATGTAGATCAATGTCTTACATTCACCCCAGTACAAGGATCTAGGCCTAAATCCATCGTTTTTTGCACTCCACACCACCCTGGGTCAGATAATGGCTTTATGCAAATCAGCTCTGACCCTGTGCCCCATGGGAACAGTCCAGTCCGAACTACAACAGCCATATCTTTCCCAGACCGGAATCAAGCATCCGAGGACCGGACCGGTTCCGAGGTAACACCTCTCATCAGCCCGGCTAGCTTGACTCCAGTGGTGTGGAGGCTCTGGGACCCACGTCTGAGCTACCCCAGTACACTCAGGGAGAAAATTACAAAAAACTATTTGATGGACAGAATGTAGATCAATGTCTTACATTCACCCCAGTACAAGGATCTGGGCCTAAATCCATCGTTTTTTGAACTCCACACCACCCTGGGTCAGATAATGGCTTTATGCAAATCAGCTCTGACCCTGTGCCCCATGGGAACAGTCCAGTCCGAACTACAACAGCCATATCTTTCCCAGACCGGAATCAAGCATCCGAGGACCGGACCGGTTCCGAGGTAACACCTCTCATCAGCCCGGCTAGCTTGACTCCAGTGGTGTGGAGGCTCTGGGACCCACGTCTGAGCTACCCCAGTACACTCAGGGAGAAAATTACAAAAAACTATTTGATGGACAGAATGTAGATCAATGTCTTACATTCACCCCAGTACAAGGATCTGGGCCTAAATCCATAGTTTTTTGCACTCCACACCACCCTGGGTCAGATAATGGCTTTATGCAAATCAGCTCTGACCCTGTGCCCCATGGGAACAGTCCAGTCCGAACTACAACAGCCATATCTTTCCCAGACCGGAATCAAGCATCCGAGGACCGGACCGGTTTCGAGGTAACACCTCTCATCAGCCCGGCTAGCTTGACTCCAGTGGTGTGGAGGCTCTGGGACCCACGTCTGAGCTACCCCAGTACACTCAGGGAGAAAATTACAAAAAACAATTTGATGGACAGAATGTATATCAATGTCTTACATTCACCCCAGTACAAGGATCTGGGCCTAAATCCATCGTTTTTTGCACTCCACACCACCCTGGGTCAGATAATGGCTTTATGCAAATCAGCTCTGACCCTGTGCCCCATGGGAACAGTCCAGTCCGAACTACAACAGCCATATCTTTCCCAGACCGGAATCAAGCATCCGAGGACCGGACCGGTTTCGAGGTAACACCTCTCATCAGCCCGGCTAGCTTGACTCCAGTGGTGTGGAGGCTCTGGGACCCACGTCTGAGCTACCCCAGTACACTCAGGGAGAAAATTACAAAAAACAATTTAATGGACAGAATGTAGATCAATGTCTTACATTCACCCCAGTACAAGGATCTGGGCCTAAATCCATCGTTTTTTGCACTCCACACCACCCTGGGTCAGATAATGGCTTTATGCAAATCAGCTCTGACCCTGTGCCCCATGGGAACAGTCCAGTCCGAACTACAACAGCCATATCTTTCCCAGACCGGAATCAAGCATCCGAGGACCGGACCGGTTCCGAGGTAACACCTCTCATCAGCCCGGCTAGCTTGACTCCAGTGGTGTGGAGGCTATGGGACCCACGTCTGAGCTACCCCAGTACACTCAGGGAGAAAATTATAAAAAAACAATTTGATGGACAGAATGTAGATCAATGTCTTACATTCACCCCAGTACAAGGATCTGGGCCTAAATCCATCGTTTTTTGCACTACACACCACCCTGGGTCAGATAATGGCTTTATGCAAATCAGCTCTGACCCTGGGCCCCATGGGAACAGTCCAGTCCAAACTACAACAGCCATATCTTTCCCAGACCGGAATCAAGCATCCCAGGACCGGACCGGTTCCGAGGTAACACCTCTCATCAGCCCGGCTAGCTTGACTCCAGTGGTGTGGAGGCTCTGGGACCCACGTCTGAGCTACCCCAGTACACTCAGGGAGAAAATTACAAAAAACTATTTGATGGACAGAATGTAGATCAATGTCTTACATTCACCCCAGTACAAGGATCTGGGCCTAAATCCATCGTTTTTTGCACTCCACACCACCCTGGGTCAGATAATGGCTTTATGCAAATAAGCTCTGACCCTGTGCCCTATGGGAACAGTCCAGTCCGAACTACAACAGCCATATCTTTCCCAGACCGGAATCAAGCATCCGAGGACCGGACCGGGTCCGAGGTAACACCTCTCATCAGCCCGGCTAGCTTGACTCCAGTGGTGTGGAGGCTCTGGGACCCACGTCTGAGCTACCCCAGTACACTCAGGGAGAAAATTACAAAAAACAATTTGATGGACAGAATGTAGATCAATGTCTTACATTCACCCCAGTACAAGGATCTGGGCCTAAATCCATCGTTTTTTGCACTCCACACCACCCTGGGTCAGATAATGGCTTTATGCAAATCAGCTCTGACCCTGTGCCCCATGGGAACAGTCCAGTCCGAACTACAACAGCCATATCTTTCCCAGACCGGAATCAAGCATCCGAGGACCGGACCGGTCCGGTCCTCCGGTCCTCGGATGCTTGATTCCGGTCTGGGAAAGATTTGGCTGTTGTAGTTCGGACTGGACTGTTCCCATGGGGCACAGGGTCAGAGCTGATTTGCATAAAGTCATTATCTGACCCAGGGTGGTGTGTAGTGCAAAAAACGATGGATTTAGGCCCAGATCCTTGTACTGGGGTGAATGTAAGACATTGATCTACATTCTGTCCATCAAATTGTTTTTTGTAATTTTCTCCCTGAGTGTACTGGGGTAGCTCAGAAGTGGGTCCCAGAGCCTCCACACCACTGGAGTCAAGCTAGCCGGGCTGATGAGAGGTGTTACCTCGGAACCGGTCTGGTCCTCGGATGCTTGATTCCGGTCTGGGAAAGATATGGCTGTTGTAGTTCGGACTGGACTGTTCCCATGGGGCACAGGGTCAGAGCTGATTTGCATAAAGCCATTATCTGACCCAGGGTGGTGTGGAGTGCAGAAAACGATGGATTTAGGCCCAGATCCTTGTACTGGGGTGAATGTAAGACATTGATCTACATTCTGTCCATCAAATTGTTTTTTGTAATTTTCTCCCTGAGTGTACTGGGGTAGCTCAGACGTGGGTCCCAGAGCCTCCACACCACTGGAGTCAAGTTAGCCGAGCTGATGAGAGGTGTTACCTCGGAACCGGTCCGGTCCTCGGATGCTTGATTCCAGTCTGGGAAAGATATGGCAGTTGTAGTTCGGACTGGACTGTTCCCATGGGGCACAGGGTCAGAGCTGATTTGCATAAAGCCATTATCTGACCCAGGGTGGTGTGGAGTGCAAAAAACGATGGATTTAGGCCCAGATCCTTGTACTGGGGTGAATGTAAGACATTGATCTACATTCTGTCCATCAAATTGTTTTTTGTAATTTTCGCCATGTTGACATCAGGCAGATAGACGCTGGCTTGCGTTTTGTTTACAAGCTACTCCAATCCATAGTTGTTGTGTAGGTTCATCCGCGCTTGGCGAGGGTGCTAAGTAACTACTGCGCTTTAGGCTTCCGGGAGATGCATAGTCTGCCTGCTGTGGTAGCATCTGGGCCTCTACCCTTAAAGTGACCACTCTTGCTTTAAGGCAGTGCACTGCTGGGCTATGCGCTCTGGATGTTCTTATGTCTGCCATTTTGGAGTCAGGCAAGCGCGTTTATACAGATTTGAACGCCAAGGGGTGCACAGCTGACTATGCTGATGGTGTCAACAGCTCCGTTATAGATACATCAGGTGGTCGCTTACGTTGTTTGGTGAGTTGGAATGCCGGTCCGAACCTTATCACAGGCTTTGTTCGGCAGGTGCCATTTTGCGATTCGGTTCTCGGCGAATGCAAGTTTCGGCTTTGAGCTTCTGTTTCAGTTGGTCCCACTTTGAACACACACAAGTCTCATTGAGTCGCTTCAGCCCTTGTTAGCTTATAGCATTAGCTTATAGCATTTAAATGCATAGCTTCTGATTCTGTTACCGTGTAGAGCACCTCACTCGTATACGCCACTTCCCCTGTCACTTTCGTGATTCCTGGTGAACTTAGGCTCTGTGTATGCATGCGGTACCTCGACCAGCTCCTTGGGTGTACATTAGTTCCTGGCTGCAGCGCACTCTAATTTGGCGAGATCACCCCCCAGCACAGGACTGTTCTCGATGAGAGGCAGCCCTATGTCTGTCTGCATTGCTGCTAATATGCTCGTTTCGCCACAGACACACAAGCACCCGCAGGAATGAGCTTAAAATGTTTCGCGTTTCTTAGCACTGTTTTTGTGGAGCTCACATCCACGGGCGGGTGATGGTGAGGCAATGCGCTTACAATATGTCTCCACTGGTTTTGGTTCCAGTTTGCGGGCACCGCCATTTTGCCTCCTGTGTCCCGTTCTCGTTCCTGAGACAAAATTTCGGATTTCTACCTTCTTGGGACACTGGAGGTTGTCGCGGTGGAATCCTTAGTGGGAGTGACCCTTCCGATGGACAAATCTTGAGTCGCTTTGAGTGCGGGACGGGCTCTGGCCGTAGGACACTGCCGTCCCTACCTGCTCCGGCCCCCGCTCCTCCCCCCAGTCTGTGCGGGCTCGGGGCGACAAAGATGTGTGTGAGGGTCCCCATACACACGCCCACAGTCGGGGGGGTGTTGCTCTAACCTTCCGTCCAAGGCTCCCCTGAACCCCCCGTCGCCTCCGCTCCGTTACCTGTCCCGGCGCCCGACCACTTGGCGGATGGCCCCAGGTGTAAGCACAGAAAGCAGACGAACATGCATGCGCACTAAAGAATCGTGTCTATGGGAATGGAGGCAAAAATTGGTTGTCTGATGCTGTGCAGCGACAACCAGACACTGTTGCAGGCATTGTTGCAGGCCCAGGAGAGCGGGGGCTCTCCACCCAGGGGACCAGCAACATGTCTGCTGTGTGGCAGCCTTGGCAGCCTCTCAGTCCAGACGTGGATTGTAGGTTAGGTTTTCAGGGGGCATCTCTAAGATGCCCTCTGGTGCATTTTACATTAAATCTCACACTGGCATCAGTGTGGGTTTAATGGGCTGAGAAGTTTGATACCAAACTTCTCAGTCTTCAGTGAAGCCATCATGGTGCCGTGGAGTTCGTAATGACGACCTCCCAGCGCCATATACTCTTAATGGCAGCACTGCACTTACAGTGCCCAGGAATGACCCTGGGTACTGTAGGGGCATGGGACTCATGCACCTGTGCCGACACCACTGGCATAGAGCAACCAGCTAGAGGGGTGACTGATGTATGCCAGGGCAGTGGCTTTGCGGGCATGGCACACAGGGATGTGTGCCATTTCGACTCTCTGTTTAGTTCTGTACTTAGACACTCATCCTGCAAAGGCAGTGTGTGGGTGTCAGGGTACAAGGCCCCTAAGGGTGGCACAATAAGTGCTGCAGCCCTTAGGGGTCTTCTCTGGTCACCATGCCCTGAGTACCTAGGGTACCATTTACTAGGGGCTGATAGGTGGCCAGAGATGCCAATTGGGTTTTAGTTTCAACACAGTTTTGGGGAAGGAACACAGGCCCTGGGCATCTGGTTGGCAGGAGCCCAGGGCACACTCAGTCAAAGCACATAAGCAGTTCAGAAAAAAGTGGGGGCATACTAATAAACATTCAGAGATGCAATGTGAACCGTGCTATGCTTGACAGTAATCGAGTGATGTAGTAAGGTTGTCAATAGGGAGGAACAACTGTATAGTGCACCGAATTCCGTTGAATTCTATACCGAGTACAAGAGAGAGACACTCTCTTATTCTAAGAGAGTGAAATCACATCTATATTATCCTCATACTCAGGAGGACTTACCCGATTGCACCACCAACCTTGTTACCATACTTGTCACTGTAACTCTACAGTCCAAAGGAGTGTGTTACTCTGTTCTTTCTACCACTGCTCAAGAGTCCCACAGTTGGAATTCGAGGGCCAAGAGTATATTGGGAAATTAATGGCACCAAAATAGACTAAAGGCTGCTGATGGCCGATACAGACATTACAAAAAGGCCTGCTGCTTTAGAAAGGACATGCTTGGTGTGGGAACTAAATATCACATTGAATCTTTCTTCACATACCTGTTCGCATCCTCTGCAGACTTGCAGGTAGATTCATCAAACATTTTTGCGAACGCAAACGGTGCGAATCGCAAAAATAGGCCATTTGCGCCCTCAAAAATTGCATTTGGGATTCATCAATGGTTCATGCTCTCGCAATTTAAGAATTCGCAAATAATTGCGAGTTCTCAAATTGCGATTGCATTTAAGGAATGGCAATTTGCGATTCCTTATATGCAATGCATGAACCATTATAAAATTGCGAATTCGCAATCAGGGGCCGCTATTTACCGCGAAGTCTAACTACGTGGTAAATAGCGAAAACTTAGAAAAATGCACTTTAGTGCATTTTTCTAAGTTGCATGTTACACAAACACATGTCCTTTGGACATGTGTGTGCGCAACATCAGTGTACATTTCCATTTCAGGGGTGCTACAGGGTGTCCTTTGGACACCCTGGCACCCTTGAAATCGCATCCTTATTGGCGAATCGCTAATTGCTAATCGCAAATAAGGATTGACTCCCGATTTATTCCTATGGGCCTTTTGGCCCATAGGAATGGATAGGAAGACATCAGGCAGATAGACGCTGGCTTGCGTTCTGTTTACAAGCTACTCCAATCCATAGTTGTTGTGTAGGTTCATCCGCGCTTGGCGAGGGTGCTAAGTAACTACTGCGCTTTAGGCTTCCGGGAGATGCATAGTCTGCCTGCTGTGGTAGCATCTGGGCCTCTACCCTTAAAGTGACCACTCTTGCTTTAAGGCAATGCACTGCTGGGCTATGCGCTCTGGATGTCCTTATGTCTGCCATTTTGGAGTCAGGCAAGCGCGTTTATACAGATTCGAACGCCTAGGGGTGCACAGCTGACTATGCTGATGGTGTCAACAGCTCCGTTATAGATACATCAGGTGGTCGCTTACGTTGTTTGGTGAGTTGGAATGCCGGTCCGAACCTTATCACAGGCTTTGTTCGGCAGGTGCCATTTTGCGATTCGGTTCTCGGCGAATGCAAGTTTCGGCTTTGAGCTTCTGTTTCACTTTGAACACACACAAGTCTCATTGAGTCGCTTCAGCCCTTGTTAGCTTATAGCATTAGCTTATAGCATTTAAATGCATAGCTTCTGATTCTGTTACCGTGTAGAGCACCTCACTCGTATACGCCACTTCCCCTGTCACTTTCGTGATTCCTGGTGAACTTAGGCTCTGTGTATGCATGCGGTACCTCGACCAGCTCCTTGGGTGTACATTAGTTCCTGGCTGCAGCGCACACTAATTTGGCGAGATCACCCCCCAGCACAGGGCTGTTCTCGATGAGAGGCAGCCCTATGTCTGTCTGCATTGCTGCTAATATGCTCGTTTCGCCACAGACACACAAGCACCCGCAGGAATGAGCTTAAAATGTTTCGCGTTTCTTAGCACTGTTTTTGTGGAGCTCACATCCACGGGCGGGTGATGGTGAGGCAATGCGCTTACAATATGTCTCCACTGGTTTTGGTTCCAGTTTGCGGGCACCGCCATTTTGCCTCCTGTGTCCCGTTCTCGTTCCTGAGACAAAATTTCGGATTTCTACCTTCTTAGGACACTGGAGGTTGTCGCAGTGGAATCCTTAGTGGGAGTGACCCTTCCGATGGACAAATCTTGAGTCGCTTTGAGTGCGGGACGGGCTCTGGCCGTAGGACACTGCCGTCCCTACCTGCTCCAGCCCCCGCTCCTCCCCCCAGTCTGTGCGGGCTCGGGGCGACAAAGATGTGTGTGGGGGTCCCCTCACACACGCCCACAGTCGGGGGGGTGTTGCTCTAACCTTCCGTCCAAGGCTCCCCTGAACCCCCCGTCGCCTCCGCTCCGTTACCTGTCCCGGCGCCCGACCACTTGGCGGATGGCCCCAGGTGTAAGCACAGAAAGCAGACGAACATGCATGGGCACTAAAGAATCGTGTCTATGGGAATGGAGGCAAAAATTGGTTGTCTGATGCTGCGCAGCGACAACCAGACACTGTTGCAGGCATTGTTGCAGGCCCAGGAGAGCGGGGGCTCTCCACCCAGGGGACCAGCAACATGTCTGCTGTGTGGCAGCCTTGGCAGCCTCTCAGTCCAGACGTGGATTGTAGGTTAGGTTTTCAGGGGGCATCTCTAAGATGCCCTCAGGTGCATTTTACATTAAATCTCACACTGGAATCAGTGTGGGTTTAATGTGCTGAGAAGTTTGATACCAAACTTCTCAGTCTTCAGTGAAGCCATCATGGTGCCGTGGAGTTCGTAATGACGACCTCCCAGTACCATATACTCTTAATGGCAGCACTGCACTTACAGTGCCCAGGAATGACCCTGGGTACTGTAGGGGCATGGGACTCATGCACCTGTGCCGACACCACTGGCATAGAGCAACCAGCTAGAGGGGTGACTGATGTATGCCAGGGCAGTGGCTTTGCGGGCATGGCACACAGGGATGTGTGCCATTTCGACTCTCTGTTTAGTTCTGTACTTAGACACTCATCCTGCAAAGGCAGTGTGTGGGTGTCAGGGTACAAGGCCCCTAAGGGTGGCACAATAAGTGCTGCAGCCCTTAGGGGTCTTCTCTGGTCACCATGCCCTGAGTACCTAGGGTACCATTTACTAGGGGCTGATAGGTGGCCAGAGATGCCAATTGGGTTTTAGTTTCAACACAGTTTTGGGGAAGGAACACAGGCCCTGGGCATCTGGTTGGCAGGAGCCCAGGGCACACTCAGTCAAAGCACATAAGCAGTTCAGAAAAAAGTGGGGGCATACTAATAAACATTCAGAGATGCAATGTGAACCGTGCTATGCTTGACAGTAATCGAGTGATGTAGTAAGGTTGTCAATAGGGAGGAACAACTGTATAGTGCACCGAATTCTGTTGAATTCTATACCGAGTACAAGAGGGAGACACTCTCTTATTCTAAGAGAGTGAAATCACATCTATATTATCCTCATACTCAGGAGGACTTACCCGATTGCACCACCAACCTTGTTACCATACTTGTCACTGTAACTCTACAGTCCAAAGGAGTGTGTTACTCTGTTCTTTCTACCACTGCTCAAGAGTCCCACAGTTGGAATTCGAGGGCCAAGAGTATATTGGGAAATTAATGGCACCAAAATAGACTAAAGGCTGCTGATGGCCGATACAGACATTACAAAAAGGCCTGCTGCTTTAGAAAGGACATGCTTGGTGTGGGAACTAAATATCACATTGAATCTTTCTTCACATACCTGTTCGCATCCTCTGCAGACTTGCAGGTAGATTCATCAAACATTTTTGCGAACGCAAACGGTGCGAATCGCAAAAATAGGCCATTTGCGCCCTCAAAAATTGCATTTGGGATTCATCAATGGTTCATGCTCTCGCAATTTAAGAATTCGCAAATAATTGCGAGTTCTCAAATTGCGATTGCATTTAAGGAATCGCAATTTGCGATTCCTTATATGCAATGCATGAACCATTATAAAATTGCGAATTCGCAATCAGGGGCCGCTATTTACCGCGAAGTCTAACTACGTGGTAAATAGCGAAAACTTAGAAAAATGCACTTTAGTGCATTTTTCTAAGTTGCATGTTACACAAACACATGTCCTTTGGACATGTGTGTGCGCAACATCAGTGTACATTTCCATTTCAGGGGTGCTACAGGGTGTCCTTTGGACACCCTGGCACCCTTGAAATCGCATCCTTATTGGTGAATCGCTAATTGCTAATCGCAAATAAGGATTGACTCCCGATTTATTCCTATGGGCCTTTTGGCCCATAGGAATGGATAGGAAGACATCAGGCAGATAGACGCTGGCTTGCGTTCTGTTTACAAGCTACTCCAATCCATAGTTGTTGTGTAGGTTCATCCGCGCTTGGCGAGGGTGCTAAGTAACTACTGCGCTTTAGGCTTCCGGGAGATGCATAGTCTGCCTGCTGTGGTAGCATCTGGGCCTCTACCCTTAAAGTGACCACTCTTGCTTTAAGGCAATGCACTGCTGGGCAATGCGCTCTGGATGTCCTTATGTCTGCCATTTTGGAGTCAGGCAAGCGCGTTTATACAGATTCGAACGCCAAGGGGTGCACAGCTGACTATGCTGATGGTGTCAACAGCTCCGTTATAGATACATCAGGTGGTCGCTTACGTTGTTTGGTGAGTTGGAATGCCGGTCCGAACCTTATCACAGGCTTTGTTCGGCAGGTGCCATTTTGCGATTCGGTTCTCGGCGAATGCAAGTTTCGGCTTTGAGCTTCTGTTTCACTTTGAACACACACAAGTCTCATTGAGTCGCTTCAGCCCTTGTTAGCTTATAGCATTAGCTTATAGCATTTAAATGCATAGCTTCTGATTCTGTTACCGTGTAGAGCACCTCACTCGTATACGCCACTTCCCCTGTCACTTTCGTGATTCCTGGTGAACTTAGGCTCTGTGTATGCATGCAGTACCTCGACCAGCTCCTTGGGTGTACATTAGTTCCTGGCTGCAGCGCACACTAATTTGGCGAGATCACCCCCCAGCACAGGGCTATTCTCGATGAGAGGCAGCCCTATGTCTGTCTGCATTGCTGCTAATATGCTTGTTTCGCCACAGACACACAAGCACCCGCAGGAATGAGCTTAAAATGTTTCGCGTTTCTTAGCACTGTTTTTGTGGAGCTCACATCCACGGGCGGGTGATGGTGAGGCAATGCGCTTACAATATGTCTCCACTGGTTTTGGTTCCAGTTTGCGGGCACCGCCATTTTGCCTCCTGTGTCCCGTTCTCGTTCCTGAGACAAAATTTCGGATTTCTACCTTCTTAGGACACTGGAGGTTGTCGCGGTGGAATCCTTAGTGGGAGTGACCCTTCCGATGGACAAATCTTGAGTCGCTTTGAGTGCGGGACGGGCTCTGGCCGTAAGACACTGCCGTCCCTACCTGCTCCGGCCCCCGCTCCTCCCCCCAGTCTGTGCGGGCTCGGGCGACAAAGATGTGTGTGGGGGTCCCCTCACACACGCCCACAGTCGGGGGGGTGTTGCTCTAACCTTCCGTCCAAGGCTCCCCTGAACCCCCCGTCGCCTCCGCTCCGTTACCTGTCCCGGCGCCCGACCACTTGGCGGATGGCCCCAGGTGTAAGCACAGAAAGCAGACGAACATGCATGCGCACTAAAGAATCGTGTCTATGGGAATGGAGGCAAAAATTGGTTGTCTGATGCTGCGCAGCGACAACCAGACACTGTTGCAGGCATTGTTGCAGGCCCAGGAGAGCGGGGGCTCTCCACCCAGGGGACCAGCAACATGTCTGCTGTGTGGCAGCCTTGGCAGCCTCTCAGTCCAGACGTGGATTGTAGGTTAGGTTTTCAGGGGGCATCTCTAAGATGCCCTCTGGTGCATTTTACATTAAATCTCACACTGGCATCAGTGTGGGTTTAATGTGCTGAGAAGTTTGATACCAAACTTCTCAGTCTTCAGTGAAGCCATCATGGTGCCTTGGAGTTCGTAATGACGACCTCCCAGCACCATATACTCTTAATGGCAGCACTGCACTTACAGTGCCCAGGAATGACCCTGGGTACTGTAGGGGCATGGGACTCATGCACCTGTGCCGACACCACTGGCATAGAGCAACCAGCTAGAGGGGTGACTGATGTATGCCAGGGCAGTGGCTTTGCGGGCATGGCACACAGGGATGTGTGCCATTTCGACTCTCTGTTTAGTTCTGTACTTAGACACTCATCCTGCAAAGGCAGTGTGTGGGTGTCAGGGTACAAGGCCCCTAAGGGTGGCACAGTAAGTGCTGCAGCCCTTAGGGGTCTTCTCTGGTCACCATGCCCTGAGTACCTAGGGTACCATTTACTAGGGGCTGATAGGTGGCCAGAGATGCCAATTGGGTTTTAGTTTCAACACAGTTTTGGGGAAGGAACACAGGCCCTGGGCATCTGGTTGGCAGGAGCCCAGGGCACACTCAGTCAAAGCACATAAGCAGTTCAGAAAAAAGTGGGGGCATACTAATAAACATTCAGAGATGCAATGTGAACCGTGCTATGCTTGACAGTAATCGAGTGATGTAGTAAGGTTGTCAATAGGGAGCAACAACTGTATAGTGCACCGAATTCCGTTGAATTCTATACCGAGTACAAGAGGGAGACACTCTCTTATTCTAAGAGAGTGAAATCACATCTATATTATCCTCATACTCAGGAGGACTTACCCGATTGCACCACCAACCTTGTTACCATACTTGTCACTGTAACTCTACAGTCCAAAGGAGTGTGTTACTCTGTTCTTTCTACCACTGCTCAAGAGTCCCACAGTTGGAATTCGAGGGCCAAGAGTATATTGGGAAATTAATGGCACCAAAATAGACTAAAGGCTGCTGATGGCCGATACAGACATTACAAAAAGGCCTGCTGCTTTAGAAAGGACATGCTTGGTGTGGGAACTAAATATCACATTGAATCTTTCTTCACATACCTGTTCGCATCCTCTGCAGACTTGCAGGTAGATTCATCAAACATTTTTGCGAACGCAAACGGTGCGAATCGCAAAAATAGGCCATTTGCGCCCTCAAAATTGCATTTGGGATTCATCAATGGTTCATGCTCTCGCAATTTAAGAATTCGCAAATAATTGCGAGTTCTCAAATTGCGATAGCATTTAAGGAATCGCAATTTGCGATTCCTTATATGCAATGCATGAACCATTATAAAATTGCGAATTCGCAATCAGGGGCCGCTATTTACCGCGAAGTCTAACTACGTGGTAAATAGCGAAAACTTAGAAAAATGCACTTTAGTGCATTTTTCTAAGTTGCATGTTACACAAACACATGTCCTTTGGACATGTGTGTGCGCAACATCAGTGTACATTTCCATTTCAGGGGTGCTACAGGGTGTCCTTTGGACACCCTGGCACCCTTGAAATCGCATCCTTATTGGCGAATCGCTAATTGCTAATCGCAAATAAGGATTGACTCCCGATTTATTCCTATGGGCCTTTTGGCCCATAGGAATGGATAGGAAATCGCATCCTTATTTGCGATTCGCAATTTGCGAGTCGCAAATAAGGAAGCAGTAGAAATCGCAAAAAATATTGCGATTTCTACATGAATCCCGAATAGCGATTCCTTAATAATCGCTAATACAGACTCGCAAAAGAGGACTTTGATGAATCTATATGTTAGTCTTTTCCTGAGGCCCACACCTACAGTGTGATAAGTTTGGAGAGTGCATGTTACACTCAACTAACACAAGAAAACATACAGAGATCCCATCTCTGTTGGTTTCTATACATCATTCTGTCCCCTCTTTCCAAGCCCGCACAGACTTCTTGGTTGTCTTTTCCCGCCTCCTCTGGTAAATGTAAATTGATACTTGTATAGCGCACTACTCACCCACAAGGGTCTCAAGGAGCTTGTACGAATACCGCTGTGGAACCCATCTTGGCTTTCCCTGTGAGGCGTCCACTCCTGGGCACCCCCAAGGTGGAGGCCAGGCATCCTTAGCGTTGTGGGGGCCGTTGTAGAGATTAAACAAGCTATTGCCCAGAGTTGCAGAGTGGGACTGCATGATTGGAATAGGCACCGAGGCGAGAATTATCAGGTCCGTGGAATTTTGAACCCAAGATCCGCCGAGGCGGGGAATTGAACCCTAGTCCCGGGCTAGACCTCTGCATCAGGGTCTGCCGCTCTAATCATTGAGACACACTTCTCCACTGAGCCACACTTCTCCACGCTCTCCTTCTAAAAAGCTTGCCTAGAAACGATTCAGTTCTTCATGTGTGTGTGTTGTAACACAAAACAACAGAATCTGTCAGTTAGGTGTGTAGCTGTCACTACTGCAACAGGTGCAAAAGCACCAGAACACAGGCCTGAGGTGTGCACTGCTAAACCCAAGGAGGCACTGAGGCCTAATTTCCATGCATTTAATCTGGAATGCTGCGCCACTAGTCTGTGTGCATGTCACATTAGGCTTAACCGTATACAAAATATAGGGTTCTTTTGTTTTTCTAGCTTTAACCTCCATTGAGGGCCTTTTTAGGTTTCGCTGGGGAACGGAGCCTTTAGGCTCCGCCTCCAGAGAAATCTCTTGATTACAGTAAGGACTCTGGAATACGCCCCCCTGTCCCATTGGCTAGCTCCATAAATGGAGGCTAGCCATTGGAACAGAGAGGCGTCCGTCATGGCCGGAGGAGACTCGGGGGCGTTCCCGAGATTCTTTGGCTTTTGGCGACGTCACGCGACGCCGGGAACGCCCCCGAATCTGGTCCGGCCGGGCCGTGCTTGCTGCTGTCCTGCCTTCTTCCGTGTCCCTCCTCCCGCCGTCCCCCCTCCCCCCTCCTCGCTGTCCTGTGCACGTTTCCCGCCGTCCGTTCCTCTCCCCCGCCTCCCGAGCCGCAGCTGATCCCGATCCGCTCTCCCCGCCTCCCTCTCCCCTCCCACAGCAGATCCCCGCCTCCCTCTCCCCTCCCACAGCAGATCCCCGCCTACCGGCTGCTGTGCCGTGCTGTGAGGTCGCCGTGTTCATCGACACGTGTTTGGTGCAGACTGAAGGTTTGTGAGCCTTCCCCGAGCAGAGCGCACTAAAATAACCTGTGTGCAGCTTTACCACCGCGACCCGGGATCAGTAAACCCCCGACGAAGGGCCCCGTACCTTGCTGGTACCAACGTGACCGAAAACGAGCCCGCTGCTCTCCGATTGGACGGGAGAGCCGAGCCCCCTCACCAAACGCCGAGCTGGGATTGGCCCGTGCGGCGCAGCGTCACCACTGTTGCCGTGTGGTGATTGGCTAGGGCGAGGAGCGTCATCGCAGGCTTGACCCGGGAGCCGCACTGCCATAGGCTGACTCCCGGGTGCTTTGGAGGCTCGCCCGTTCTGCCGTGTCTGGATTGGCCCGCTCGACTGGAGGAGCCGAGAATTCACCACGATCACCGCCGGGCCCGGGGAAGACTGACCTGACCTCGCCGAGGGACCTGAAAGAGTGCTCCAGCTCCCGGCCTGCCGTCTCTGCCCCCCGCTGCTCCCTGGAGAACCGAGAGCGGGCGGAGGAGCGTCCTGAGACCGGCCGGGCTGGAGCGCTAGTGAGCGCTCGCCGCGGGGTGCGCCTGGAAGGGAATCCCCCCTTCCAACAGCATTGCGGTGAGACGCGCTAGAGGCGCGAAGGGTCCCTGACGCTAGGGGCCGGGTCCCGTTAGCGGTATAAAACATTGGCATGATTCTTGGCTCATTTTGGGAGCGTTTCTAGCATAAAACATTGGCATGGTTCTTGGCTCATTTTGAAGAGCGTTTTCAATCACATAATATTGGCATATCGTGTGCTGATTAAAGAGACTAGAGACATTTGCTTCAAGAACTTCCTGAAATTTAGAAACACCAATTAAGATTAAGTTCATCATTGCTATACTGAAGTGATTATCGTGCAACTGCTTATTTACATTGCTGCAACCAGATAAAAGTTATTTCTATTTTTATAAAATACTTACCTGTGTGGTCTCAGTTTGTGGTGGATTCAAATTGTGAGCGGCCCGGTAATTCTGTTGAGGCTGTTAACAGACGTTACTTACCCCAGTGAAATTAGAAGTGTGAGGCAACACTGGAGTTCCACGGTGTTTCACCTCCTGCTCGCGTGCAGAGTCTCAATGCAGCACCTGGGCAAAAGCGTAAAATCGGCACAGTAAATCCGATTTCCGTATGTTGTTTCTCCAAAACTCCGAATTGCTGTTACTTTCCTGTCCCCTAATAACCAGGATCCCAGGCAGGTCATGGTAATTCTGGTGCGGGGAAATAAGGAAATGATCACGGGTCACGAGGTCCTCTCTTCTTTCCCTGGTGATCCTTTCCTGCCTGTCTTCACTCCATCCCCATCCTCTGCCCGCCGTTGGCTCTCTTCTCTCGTCCTCTTTCCTATCTGTCCCTCGCGTCTTTTTCACCCATAAGACTCCCTCCCCAGCTCCTCCCAATTCATCAGTCCCGTTCACACTTTTTTAAATGTCCCCCTACCTTCCCTCTCTTCTGCCCTCACTCACCCCTCTGCCCCAGCCGTCCCCTCTCGCGTTTCCCCTATATTTCCTTGTTGGTTCCCCGCTCTGCCTTTCCCTCTCTTTCTTCTCCTCGCACCCTACACAGCTCAACCTCCTCCATTCGCCGTCCCTCCTGCCCGCTCACCGTTGTCCTCACACACTCCTCTCCATTTCGGATGCCCCCTCCTTTCCTTTCTCCCTCCCATCCTCTCACATCCTCCATTGATACATTGTACTCGCCCTATCTTTCTTTTGCTTTCCTCTTCCAAATGTACCTCTTGCCCTCTCGGCTCATTCCATGACCCGCCGCTACCCCTTTACTCCGTCCCCTTTCCCTCTCTCTCTCTCTCTCTCTCCCTCTCTCTTGTGCTTTCTCCACATCTTTCCCTCTCAGCTTTCTTTCTTCCCTCTTACAGTTTCGGTTTCTCTCGTTCTCTCACTCTCTCTCCCCTCCTGCCGTCTCTTTTCCTCTCACCCCTCCTCTTTCCTCGCTCAATCTGTGCCCCTCGTGTCTGCTCTCTCTGGTCACCAGAAGAGACAGCGCCTCCCACCGCCGCAAAAACGCCCGCCATAGAAAGAGCGCAAGGGACAGGAAACCAATAAACAAGGGAAGGAAAGACACACAACCAAGAGTGGAACACTTAAAGCTGCTCCAGAGAGGGGGAGCCGAGCAGGTCTGCCTGGAAATGTACATGTGTAGAGACACTTCCTCGGGAAGGTCCCCCCTCCCCCCGATCAGACCCTTTCAATTATTCAATAGCTAGAGCAGACCAAGTGACTGCCAGGTGCAATACATCAGGCTTAGGAAGGGCTTTCATTAGATTCGGAGAGATTCACGCTGCTCTCTCCCTCCATCCCTCCGCCCTCACTCCTGTGTGGGTGGCTCTGTGTGTGTGTGGGTGGCTCTGTGTGGGTGGCTCTGTGTGTGTGTGTGTGTGCGTGTGGGTGCAAATGCAATAGGTCTCACATTTGCGAAAGATTAAGCTATTGGCATTGTAAATGACAATGCCATTTATTTATCTGTTTTCAAAACCAACACATAAATAAAAAAAATTGTCATTTACAATGACAATAGCTCTAACTTTTACAAAGGCGAAACCGTTGCATTGTAAATGCTTGTTTTCATTCAAGCTTTCATGTAGCACAAACTCGAACTGAAGGGAGTGCTTTACATGTGCACCACTTACATTACACAGGGACACTTTCATTTTGGGGTTATTGTTTTTATTGGGAGATCAAGTTATTTGCCCAGAATTACAGGATGTTGCGCTGATGCGAGACTTGAACTGCGCTGCTATACAACATACTAAGTAGTACGTATACACCTTACGTTAGCGAAATGGGTTTGGCCCCCTTCCGCCTCGCTGTTCCTATCGTGCCGTAATTTCTCACAGACAGACCCAGGCCAAGAGATAACGACTCCGTACACCTATGCGAACACCAAGCGGGCATGCTCCCACGTGAACTGGGGCTTTGCACGGCTGCTGAACCTACATGCGTATTGACCTGACCTCTCCTGCACTGTCATGCATGAGGACATCTTTTGCACTGGCATGTATAAGCGCATTTTTGTAGAGGTATTTTTATATCTCATGTGCTAGTCTGTTTACAACAGCTTATTATTAATGACATAGGCAAAAAACCAATTGCATTTACCATTGCGTGTTTTATTATCTCCATTAAATACACGAGTCTGCTTATCTCTTTTGTGGCAGTAAACCGCAGGAATATTAGATAAGTGTGAGATAATGTTTAGCCGAAACTGAGTTTGGCATCCCATAGTATTGAATATACATGTAAGCAACCTAGGGAAGTGCTAAGATGCTGCTGCCTGTTCGTCCAGGGCCGAGTCTATTTTCCGAAGACAGCCAAAGAACAGGAAATCCTTCCCGACCGAGACTGTCTGACACCTCAAGGTCGAGTTCACAGGCCGATTCGTGAGAGACGCACAGTCCCATCGATCCCAACCAAGTCAACCCGTAGGTAAGAACATAAATGACGAAAATGTGTACTATTTACACACTGCAGAAGCACGAGCAAATATCACAGCCAAATGATTTTTCAGTGTTATGCGCAGCGCACTACGATTGGCTGTGTTACAACCAATGCTCCAATCACAAGTCAGTTCACAGTTTATGAGCCCCACCCACTTTCAAGACATCCTATTGGTATATACTCAGCCATATGAATGGCTGTCGAGCAAACCGGAAGTACTCACTTACAGTCAGCGTCATATTTAAAAGTTCAATGACGGGCACGAGACTTTAACCTGGCTTCACGGAAGGTCAGTGTAAGTAGTAGAATTTACCTCACCGCCCCTAAACCATTAGTGGCTCTCGTAGCTTCCTGCTGCAGCTCGCACCGGCGGCCCCTAGCCAGCCTGGCCCGGGTGAAGTGTGCTGTCAGCTGCCGCACCCTGGCGAATTACATTTTTGCCGAGGCCGAGGGACACAGAGGAAGGAGTCAGTGACCCGTGGGGCACCAGCCGGCAGGACAGACTCCAGTCCGTCACGAAACAGCCCCACGCTCGGGACTCACTGAACAGCCTGGACGACTCGCAACTCAATTAGGCAACGTGAGTGAAAAGAAAATATACTTTTGCATTTACTTTTATTTTCTATAACTGAACATGGAATGAGTAGACTGCACCACGTGTCGGACGTTTTTTTTGCTAAATGTCAATACAGAGGAATTTAAATACTTGCTGCCTGCCAGCTTCGTGTGTAGTCATAGTATGCTACTTTCACAGTCGGAGTAGACTGCTATTCAAGCGAGGAAAAAATAATCTGCAAGTCTCTGGACAATCCCCACGGTAGAGAGGGGCAGAGCTGGTTTCACTGCTCTCCCCGCCCCTCTCCCAACCAGCAGCACAACACATTAATCCAGCATGTACAGAGGTGAGGTGAGCCGCCCTGAATGCCATCCCGCCCGGCGTTTTGCGGCCTGTGTCATACTTGTGATTGCGTCCACAAGAGGCCTTTACTTAATTGCCACGCTCACCAGCATTAAATTACAGATAAAAGTAAGCAGAGTAATGTATTCTAATTCTCCGGTTTTATTTTCTAAATCACAGCCGGTAAATGTTAAGATCTAAATACTTCTTTGTCGGGGCAGGCTCCTTTCAATGTAATGCTTCCACAACCTGGCTGGCTCTTTCAAGGTATGGCGCGTAACTAACTCCTAACTGGATGGATCAGGTATGTTTTTTTACAAGTCCTGTGGCTGCCGAGCCCCAGGAAGACCTAGACAAAATGAAGTACTCGACTGCACGTTTCATTACGGTGAGCGCTGCTTTTTAAGAGACACCCACCGCGCACTGCAATGTAAGTTATTTCTGCTGCTGAGAGCATTTGCCTTTTTCTGCCCACGTCAGAGCACTGTGGTGTATCGACTGCCCGACGGACTCGAGCATAGCACTGTCTGTGAGCAGGTCTGAGCAGAGCAGCTGTCAGCAGTGAGTTTCACATTGCAGCTTAGACCCTGCAGCCCTAGGCAGGATTTTCCCGTTGGTAAGTGGCCTGTTACACTACGGGGCAAGCGCTAGAATCAGTGATGTTTGTGTTTAGGAACAGCATGCAATAAGGTTCAGATTACAAAAAGAAAAGGAGTTGGATTGCTGCACCAAGTGCGATAATGTGCTCCGTGGCCAAACATGATCTAGCAATTTTATACTGGCAAATGCAATTTCTGTGGCTCTGCAAGAATCAACAATGATCACAAGTGTGAAATCACTAGAGTAGATTCTGTGTATACAATCGTTTTACAGTGGTATTAGGTGTTTTGCAGCAGTTTCAAGTTCTTTTCAAAGCTTATCCTTGCTCAAATGAATGTAATTTGTTATGTTTATCTGTTTCCATGTACTTAATTTGTTGATTTTGCTTGCAAAAAATTGTCACTCTTAGTGTCATACATTTAGTAGCTGAATGCCCTTCATAGGTACCCTAAAACCTTGAAAATGTCACACATAAGCCCTCTTAAAACGTGGCAGCTACGCAGTCTGTGTTTCTTGTCAGATAGTGCCCTTCCATTTCTGGTGGTTTGCAATAGTTTTAAGATCTTCGTAGTGTTTCTCGTTGCTGAAATGGCTGTAATTTCTGATATGTATATGTATGTGTGTATATATGTGTATATATACTACCAAAAATGCTGCTCGAACGATCCTCGGCCAAACAACACTGATGTCATCGGTAGTAGCAGCCGCAACTCTTTGTTATCCACAAATTCCGGATCCCACTGATTAGAAGGACACAGAGACGACACACCAGGAGGTCTTTGCACAAATTCTTTATTGTGCACTCGTAGATCAAGGACGACGCGTTTCGGTGTAAGCCTTTTTCAAGTAGCCACCATTTTGCAATTCCCACATATGAGTCCTTCTTTCATGTCATGACCCATAAAAACAAAGAAAATACTTTGATGTCATAACAACCGATACTGATACAAAATAATACTGTATGCATATGTACATTTCATCAATTGAATTGCTCTGTATTCTTGATTGTTTGTAAATCATTGTCTGACTTTCGGGCTGGATAAAAAGGGTAACATTGTGGCTATTAACTAGCTGTATTCCCCAGCTACGCGTTCATGAACTACAAAAATCGCATGGTCTGTCGGGAAACTAAGTATTACAGATGTCTTATGGCTGTCAGTGAAGCCGCGTGACTTCGAACTACAAAAACGCTGTAACCATCGGGAATTGTGGTTCGGATAAAATGCTGGGAACGAGGTTCGAGACCATTGTCGGAACAATCATTTCCCCTTTTAATTTTTTTTGCATTTTCTACACCTCCAATCGAGAGTAATTGGATAGCTCGGGCGCTCCCTTAGTTATCTTCGCTTTCCCTGAAAGGATCCATGTATGAAAGGATATACCAGTATTTAGGGTATTACATGGCAATTTTAGATGCCGTGCGATCCCGTACTACAATATCGTGTTTCCTGTCGGGAAATGAGGTTCAGCTAATGCGCTGGCAGCGGGGTTCAAGACCAATGTCAGACTGATAGTCTCCCCTAGATCAACATTAAATATCCTTCGCCTCAGATCAAAGTTAAATTGTACCTGGTGGATATGGGAGCTCCCTGTGTTATCCTAAGATACCCTAAACTGGAATGGTCCATTTTTGTGGCTGGGGTATTGGCTGGGAAAGGTGGCCTTTGTCTGATGTTCGAGAATTGGAATGGTCCATTTTTGTGGCTGGGGTATTGGCTGGGAAAGGTGGCCTTTGTCTGATGTTCGAGAATTGCAAAATGGTGGCTACTTGAAAAAGGCTTACGCTGAGACGCGTCGTCCTTGATCTACGAGTGCACAATAAAGGATTTGTGCAAAGACCTCCTGGTGTGTCGTCTCTGTGTCCTTCTAATCAGTGGGACCCAGAATTTGTGGATATATATATATATAAATATATATATATATATATATATATATATACAGATTGCTTATGTGTGACTTTTTCGTAAAATCAAACGATGAGGGAAATATATATATATATATATATAATTTCCCTCATCCTAATTGTTTGATTTTACGAAAAAGTCACACATAAGCAATCTGAAACCTTGGCAGCTATGGGCCTTCATAATTTATTTTGTACACTCACTGTCAGTGACTGCAGTCAGTGTCCTCAAATAAATTATAAAGGCCGCCCCCAGTGCCGCGCAGCCCCTGTGTAAAGAGCAAGGCAAGAGCACCTGCTTGTAAATGCTGCAACTGTGGTCGTGAAACTATTACCTGCGCATCATGTCTGTGATATGGAACTATTCCTGTAAAACTTCAATGGCACGCAGTACACGATATAAAAGTAAGTTTAACTGCCATCTACATTGGAAACCAGTTGGAAATGAAACTGGACAGTTGTGGAGCACTATGGGACATGAAGTCCAAGAAGTGAAAGAAGCAAACAAAACGGAGAACTGAGCAAACCAAACCTGCATTGTTTCACCATTTGGGGGTTACTAAAGAACTCAAAGTAAGAAAGGGTACTCTCCTTTGCTTTTAAAATTGCATAAAACAGCGCAATATTCACAAAAGACTAAACAAATAACTGTCCCTTTAAATTTGGATGTAATGGACTTGGTCCCTTTTCAATGTCTAAAAGTCCCGTTATTTAAACCTAACGAACCCACAGTTGTACAGCATATGGCATTTGAGAAAGGGTTTTTACTCGAAACGCGTCATGCCTACCTTTTTAATAAAGATGAACTTTGAAGTACTGCTGGTGTGGTCTGGATTGCGTGACGGATTGTGCACGTATCTTTGCAGCATATATATATATATATATATATATATATATATATATACAGATTGCTTATGTGTGACTTTTTCGTAAAATCAAACAATTAGGATGAGGGAAATATATATATATATATATATATATATATATATATATATATATTTCCCTCATCCTAATTGTTTGATTTTACGAAAAAGTCACACATAAGCAATCTGAAACCTTGGCAGCTATGGGCCTTCATAATTTATTTTGTACACTCACTGTCAGTGACTGCAGTCAGTGTCCTCAAATAAATTATAAAGGCCGCCCCCAGTGCCGCGCAGCCCCCGTGTAAAGAGCAAGGCAAGAGCACCTGCTTGTAAATGCTGCCTGCAGTGCAGCATGCGCTACGTACCCCGTTTGGGGTTGCTTGTGGGTCCCGTCCCAGGGCCGTCAATATTGTAGCGCGAAAGCTGCGGATGCCATGGGCGGCAATCTGAGGGATAGCCCCGGGCGCCACAAGCTCTAGCCACGCCTCTGATTACACCTTAACCAGTGTTGCCGAAGCGAGTGTTTATGCCTGCTAAATTGCAAGACAGAGAGTTAAAGGATTTAAATAAACACAACGCAATGGGATGTGGCACGATCAGACGAGCAGTATTGATACTAGGAATGGAACGATCATCTCTGAGACCATGCTGCATGCAGGTGACCTAGTGGAGACTGGGGCTGCCACACCAAAAGCACCAACCCTAGAAGTGCCTTTTACTCTCTTGCTCAAAAGGTGTCCTTCCCGCGTGCACACTTTGAATTGTGGCTAATTTCTAGAGAACGTTGAAGTGCAATTTTTGCATAATGTTACATTTTAGTGAGGCAAACTTTACTAGGAGTGCAAGGGCACCGCTGGTCAAACTCAGAAGTATATAGATTTGAATTGATAATGTTTGACGTTGCTCTGCGTTCTCTAAAGTGCACAATCGAAACTAGGGCATGTACCTTTCCGGTATGCGTGTTTTATGTGAAGACTCTTAACTTTGGTTATGCATCCATTGCCAACACAAGAAGCTACACAAAACCAATAACCGAAATTAGACAAGAGGATTGATATTGTTACACCCGTTGCCTAAACGCAACCATGGGAATCAAATTAGAGCGACGGTAAACACCAAATAAAAAGTCTTACCATTCTGACTCCTATATGATGGGTACTTCAGCTTGGGTGTTGAGGGTCTGCATGTCAGGGCCCAGGGTCACTATATGTCTGCGTTATTTGCCCCAAAACCTGCATATATCTGTTAGATATAATGTAAGTTACACATTATGCAAAAGGTAATGGCATGCGTTTATTACGTATTACGCACGATAACTTGAGCTCTTGCAACTCACACTCCCTAAAGAAATAATGGGATTCTGTCTGTGTGCTGTAGCAGCAAACCTGGCAGTTCACATGTTCATCCTTTGCAATTCCATGTTGACACAGACAGTACACATCACTCGCCCAGCACATGCGTTTTTGAAAACTATGTAGCCCTATGCAAAGTATGTTATGTGAATCCTCACATCTCTGCTGCTAACTGTATAACTGACCGACCATTAGCATGCAACCTCTTTAAATATAAACAGTTTCAGTGGCATCTAATCTGTGGCTTGCTTTCGCAGTCACAGGTCTTTTCTTTTAGTTTTTATGACCCTGTTTCTTTGATCTGCTGTATGTGCTTGTGTTTTATGGATTGTGCTTATTTTCCGATTTTTGTGGTCCAGGGCGATTGTGGCTGGACTGTACCTATAGGGAGCAGGGTCAAATCACTGATGTTCTTATGCCTGGGACCAAACTGGAGTGACATGAGGACCAAAAACAAACCCTATGGATTTAACCCAGATCTGTGAGTGGGGGTGAATGTTTGACAGTGTTCATCATTCTATCCATAATCTGTTTTGTATTGCTATATGTGCATTTAACATCACATGAATGCATTGTTAAGCATTTCATATTGCTGGTCTGCAGTCTTACTAATTAAAATATGCCAAGTCACTTTCCAGGAATGTAGCACATACCTATGTAGTCTCATCAGAGCAGGAGGTCTCCACCCCTTCGGATTGCCCTATCCATCAGATCCATACTAATACTAATAATATAATAAAGAGAGAGCCCAAACCTTTGAGGCGGGTAGTCTCAGGAACCACAGCACCAATCACAACACCCAATACAGCGCTGGAAAGGGCAGTTGCAGCAGAAGGACATAGGCTATGCCGACGCCCACCATATACATTTAAAAGGAAAAAGAACCGTGCCAGCAAAGTAGTCCCTTGTGGGCGTGTCTGCGTTGTGCTGTGGGCGTGTGCTGTGGGCGTGTGGTACGTTCCGCCCTTCATGCCATGTCTCATATCGTGTGCTAATCCCACCCTGCTCCCTTTAAATACCCCTGCACCCCATAATCATAACCCACCCGTACTCCTTAAAATACTCCAACATCCTTAAACACTAACCCATCTTAACCCTATAAATATACCCCTGTACCCCAAAACCCAAACCTAGCCCTGAACCCTGTAAATTCCCCTGTACCTCAAAACCCAAACCTACCCCTGAACCCTAAAAATACCCCTGTACTCCAAAACCTAGCCCTGAACCCTAAAAATACCACTGTACCCCAAAACCCAAACTTACCCCTGTAACCCAAACCTACCCCTGTAACCCAAACCTACCCCTGAACCCTAAAAATTCCCCTGTACTCCAAAACCCAAACCTAGCCCTGAACCCGAAAAATACCACTGTACCCCAAAACCCAAACCTACCCCTGTACCCCAAAACCACCCCAGAACCCTTAAAATACCCCTGTACCCCAAAACCCAAACCTATCCCTGAACCCTAAAAATTCCCCTATACCCCAAAACCCAAACCTAGCCCTGAACCCTAAAACTACCCCTGTACCTCATAACCCAAAACTATCTGAACCGTTAAAATACCCAAACACCCCAAAACATATACCTCAGTACCCCAAAACATATATCCCTATACCCATACTTACCTTATCCAAACATTCAAAAAAACATGCTTTTACCATTCATGCATTTACAACGAATTTCGTTGTAAATGTATGCGTGGTAAAAGCATATACAATGTAATGCCATGCGTTATAATGGCATTGCGGAGTCATGGTACTTTCGTAATGTAAGTATGCGGAGTGATGGTATGCAGAAAGAAAGTTGCGGAATAATGGGTGTTTACCCTCCCCCGGTAAGTACATTGGTGGCTCGGCGGCCCACATCTCCAGCAACATACTCATATTTTTTCACCACCCATTTGAAAAATGCACAGGTCTCTCTCATTGATGGCCAGCACCGACATACACTTTTTGTCAGAGCCCCACAAGTCTTACCTCTGCTTGTGAAGCGATTCCGCAGAGACGACAGGAGCCACCGCCCCTGTACCCATCTGACCGGCACAGAATGCAATACACGGTAAGGATGAGATGGGAACAGGGAAGGGTGTCAGAAAGGAACAAAAGGCCGGGCCTGTGTGGAGCTCGGGTAGGGTACTTGACGGAGTATATCTAATGTCGTCATGTTTTAGGGGGCTTGGTTAACAGTGTCCCAGTCCATGGCGTGATAAAAACCAGCAGCATTAACCCAAAAAAATTGGGGGTGATCATGCAAAAAAAGGCATTTTTTTACAGGTTGCAAAATATGCGTTTAGTTATTGTGTGTGTCTTGGCATGGAATCGCATGGCAACACTGTAAAGGTCAAATTTGTATTCGATAATGTGTTTTTTTTTAGTTTTTTTTTTTTACCAATAAGCTCCCAATAAAACACACTATTTCACCCATGAGACTCGCAGAGAGAGACAAGCAGCTAGAATCTAATGGCACAATATTATCCTAGGATGAAGTGATGATGCTGGCATTGGTTAGAGATTTGAAAACGTCCAATCAGGAAACTAAGCTTACAATTACCAACATAGACTGGATGCTGGAGAAACGAAAGCCCTCGATTTCTGGAAAGGACCATGATGCGAGTCATTTTGATCAGCAAGTTACTGCCGTAGAGAAGAGTAAGACCGTGAAAAAGAGTAATCGGAGCACCAGGATCGCATTGGACAGTGGCACTGTCTCCATTATAAATCTATGTAGAACTACTGGAGAATATGGTACGTAGCTCACATTTGAGGATATTGGCGCACCCACTCCTGCTTGCTGATGGTGGTGGAAAGTTACTAGACAACAAACATTTCCTCAAAATAAAGTGTTGGGAGTTGACCCTTCTTAGCAGATTAAAATACTCAAGCTCATCAGACCACAAAAATCCCTCTGTGTAGTTGTCCAGTGCATAACACAGAGAGCTGATAACGATCGGTGCCTAAAAAGAAACTTTATCGATCCAGGGAGTTCATGAGCTTTCAGACTTGTGTTGGGTAGCACTGTTGTAACGATAGGCATTGTAGATAAGTGAAAAAAAATTGTTTACTAGCAAGTTTGAAGCCACCTTATAGTTTTCTTCAAATCTGATGGCAAAAGTTGAGGGCAGGCCTTTACTGCAACTACCTTGTTGATTACTGTCCTTTAAAACTAATCATTTTGATATTTAACCCACTAGCTGCTGCCAACGGCCGTCGCGAGCACTACCTCGGTAGTGCTGTGCACGTCTCTGGCTGACGGGCCACGCCTGCGCAATAGAACGCCCGCAGCGTGGCGGATTTTGCGCAGCGCTAAACGGGTTAAGGTTGTGTTTGCAAGTCGTATTGCAATGTAATCAATATGTTAAGAGTTAATTGCATAAACCAGTTGTCGCTTTCTCAAGTGAATTTTGAATGCCATTTCTTTTCTACAATTACAGCTCCTCTTCTTTTGCTGAACAATGGCGGCAAAGGTTGCTGCTGTCCATGCAAAGTGGATTGTGGGAAAAGTGATCGGAACAAAAATGCCGAAAACCGCAAAGGTTCGCGTAACCAGGCTTGTGTTAGACCCCTATTTACTTAAGGTAAGTTGAATGATCATCGGCATTCGATGTTGGATATTTGTGTTTTAATGCAATTGATCAGGTATGTGCTACTCATAATAGATTAACTCTTCTGCACTTTTCTGACGATAGCTACCACAATTTAGCATGCTCAGTAGTTTCCACTAGGAGATCATCTTTAGCTCCTCTTCTACGTGTCTTCTAATATCTTTTTGTTTTCTGCCTTTCCTCCTCAATTTTTTCTTTTGTTCACAGGCCGTGTATTAATTCAGGCTTGTATAATACCCGTCCTGATCATGATCCTAGTATTTTAAAAAGGATCAAAACGCTGTTGACTTGTTTAAACAGTATGCACATTAATTCAATGTGTTAAACAAGTGCATTACCTGTTTCTTTGAAAGCTGGCCCTATTTATTCATATTGGCCAAAAGCTATTCCTGTCTTGCCTGAAAATGTTTTTGTCCAAATGTAATTGTTTTATGTTTGTGTAGGACGCAGGACTGGGTCCCACTCTATTGCTGTGCTCTTATTTGCTTAGTATTTTTTTGATTCATTAAATTGTTTGTCCGGCTGGACATCTTTAATATAGCACTGATTCTAGTCTATATTTGCCGTAACTTTATTATGTTCTTTAAGGACCTTTGTTTCTGTAAAATACTGATACCCAAAGTCCTTATCTACCTTGTGGGTTCCCTTGTTTGATTTAAAATATACTCCTCCAAGGAGCCACTCTGAAATAAAGGAATGGACCAAATTGGTGACTGCGCTTAACTGCACCCCAACCCTAGTCAACTCTGCTAAATCACTAGGAATCACATTGGATGAGAACCTTGACATGAAAGCCCACATTAATTCAATGGCGAAAAGCGCCCGCTACCATTTGAGCTACCTAAGAAGATTAAAACCATTCATTTCAGAGGCAGATCTAAAACTGGCTATACAATCTCTAGTTATATCAAGGATTGAATATGGTTGCTCCACATTAGCTGGCCTACCTAAAACATCCAGAGCACCACTAAAAGCCTGTCTCAACGCAGCGGCAAGACTCATCACAGGATCTAGGAAATTTGATCATATATCTCCTCACTTGAAAGCACTAAACTGGCTTCCTTATGAGGCCAGAATTCAAATTAAGTTAGCATGTATTACCCACAAAGCTGTGCACTATAACACGCCAAGATACCTAGCCAAGAAAATCAAGCTATCGGGAGGAAACAGACCAACTAGAAGCGCCAAGGAGCTGCTGTTGCGGCCAGCCATCTTCCGAAAGAAAAAGTCTTATGACCGAACTTTCTCCGGAGCTGCCCCCAGAGTCTGGAATTCACTCCCTCCAAGTCTGAGGAAGATTCAAAATATTGTAACATTCAAACGGGAACTGAAGAGTCTTATGTTGAGTAAATACCTTGCATAGGGAAGCAGGCGGATCAGGGGTTCGAATACTCATGTCAGCGGATGGAGGGCCCTCTCAAGAATATTATTCAAGAATGTTATCATTGATAAGGAACTAACTCCTCACACAAGCCCTGACTGTGTCCTGAACGTTACCACAGTCCTAGGCGAACTTATAATTGTTTTCTAAAGCCAAAACTATATAACCTCTACCTCACCTTAGTCGTCGATATAGACATGGATATAAGCTAAGCCTCACCTACCTCTATTGCTAATTGCACATGCGTTTGGATTAGTTAGATTTAGGCACCCTCTCATAGCCACAGTTTCCTCTACCTCATATCTGTTTGTTTGTATAAATGATTCTGTATTGCCAATATGTAACCTACCTCGATGTTAAGCGCTCTGATACCCACGGGTCTTGTTCGCGCTATACAAAACACTATAATAAATAAATAAATAAATAAATAAATACTCATAAGAGACTTCAGATCATATTTATTGTAAACGAAAATAATTCAACATGTTTGTCATGAGAATAATACCAGTCTAAAACCAACTGTATATAGCAAGTAGTGGCAATGGTGATACGTCTGGCTTATAAATGAAGGTGCCTTTTTAGTCACTGATGGATTTAAGCACCACATTCAAACTTAAGGACGTATTGAAGATACATTAAAAGAATAAAAGTTTAAAAAAAAAGAAAGTAGCCTAAACATGGTGGCCAAATGCTTACAATAAACAAAGCAGTTGGTGGGCTTCATGCAATGGTATTGTACATAGTGTGTCACTGTTTTAAAGTTTCAGGATGGCTACCACCTGTAGAATCAATGTGTTGGCAATCTTGGAATAGGAAAATCAATATACTGTATAGATAATACCATTCCATGATGTTGGCTTGTTTTTAGATGCAGTAGTGGTGCCTTGTGTGGTGCACTGCAGATGAAATGGGCAGCAAGCGAGTGGTACCCTAGGGCTGCATTTGGAGTTTTAGTGTGCTCTAAAAAAGAGGACTAGGAAAGAAATGAAAGTGGACCTAATGAGAAGTGAAAAAAGAAAGCTAAATGATTAGTCTAACTTCCATTTACTGAAGAGCGCACATTCTCAGTTGGATGTGCACGTGTGATCAGACAAATCCAAGCGCTCTCAGGGTAAGAGAGCCTGTTGTTGAAGTGAACTGATCCATTACCCCATCTTATATGCTGTCATAAAAAGAAGCAGAGTGTAAATGGCACTCATGTAGACCAGTGGCAGAAGAGACCTGACCCGGAGAGTATGTGCATGCTTCTGTGTTGTATATGCATGAATTTTTAATGCAGATTTGTACTTTCAGATATAATACGTTTATTGACATTTCTCTTTGCTTTCAACAGTTTTACAACAAGCGCAAAACATATTTCGCTCACGATGCACTGCAACAGTGTACTGTTGGGGATGTTGTCCTTCTGAAAGCTTTACCTGAGAGGAGATCGAAGCACGTCAAACATGAGTTGGCTGAGATTGTATACAAAGTTGGAAATGTCATTGATCCAATGACTGGAAAAGCCTGTGCTGGAAGTAGATATCTGGAAAGTATAGTAGACTCTGACACAAGTCTGAATGACAAATTACAGGACCTTGAGATCTCTTCCACAGTGATCGAAGAGGGCGAAAAGAGGCCTGTACCCTGACAACTGAATGCAACAAGAAGTAATCACTCATGGAGCGTGTTCCTATGGGCAATGTGGTGGTATATAGGCACCGAAAACTCTGTCTCGGTTCAGAAACTTTCGTACAGATACTATGCATCCCTACTATTCTGAAAAGAACCTCTGCTCAAGTTGTCTCTGATGCAATGAACTTAAGTGAGACTTCCTTTCAGTGGTGTGTGACACCATCATAAAGGGAGGATTGCGATTACCAAGCTTTGAGACTTTTTTGCTCAACAAGTAGCAATATATGTTTCACTTTTGTGTTAGCACATTAATAGACTGTCCCAAACGTAGTAATGAAGAACAGAAATGTAGTCTCAAATTGTGGCTTTTACCTTAGTGATGCCAGATATCTAAGTGTTGTGTGTACTTGTCTCCACTGCTACTTTCAAATACATTTGAGGACCTTACACATGCCAACTCGTGGACAAAAGAAATGTTGGTTTCCTCTTTGTTATATATATATTTTTATTATTCTGAAGGATATGTTCCTTTGAACAGCGGGGCTGTATTACATTGATTTAATTGTCCTCAGGTTCCTAGTTAAAACATACTTCAAGATTGTCTTTTAGTATATGCATTAAAATTTGCCAACATACAGACATTCTTCTGTTCTTTTTCTCTGGCACAGATACTACAACTGCTTTAAAAGCAAATAAAACATTCTGCATTTTCAGATGTGACTTTTTGCACACGTATTGGAGAAGGGGGAAAGTAATTGTTTGACATCACAATTATGTATTTAATAAAGTTAATGGAAATGTGCCCCGTGTACAGCATGTGTTGGGAGATTGCATAATGTTGAGTATAAAAATGTGTGTGTATTGTGTGTTTACCAGTTAGTGTTATTTTGACTCCTAGAGTGGGCATAAGATCGATTTAATGCACATGTGCAGTGTCTAATTTTAACTGATTGGAGCTAATACACCTGCTGCTGTTGTAGTAAAACCAAGGGATGTGTGAAAGATTTCTAGGGTGTAAGCATTACTTTTTTTCCCATATTTTAACAAAATGCATGGTAGATCACCACTTTCATTGCTACAAATCCAACAAGTGTTGAGGTAGGAGGTGTAGGTGATGGCTAACAGTCCAGTAAAGCTCTTTGTAGAAGCATACATTTGTTTAAGCTAGATTAGGGGTCATATGGGCTATGAGGGAAGATGTACTTATGGAGGACCAATTGTCTTCCAGAAGTGACCTTTCTTGTTTTGTCAGCCAGTCTAATTCCATTTGACTTTGATCGGTTGTGTCAGGATTTATTTGACCAGATGGAGTAGCAGATCAATTCTGTGACGCTTAGACTGTACTCGTGATTAGTTTGGGAAGCCTTGGTTCCAGATCATAAGTTAGTCAGGATGTTATGTTACATTTTAGGAAATTTGTCAATTCTGCCTGATTACATTTGAATGTCTTTGAAAATAAGTGTGCATTGGCTTTAGAACCAAGATCTTCTAGCCAGAATATTGCTTTAGCGGTCCTAAGTGTGCCAAAGGAGCCGAGATATCTATATTTCGATTTTCTTGTTGTGCCAGAAAGAGGCCAGGTAATGGATTCTAAAGTCTACTTTGCTGTCTAATGAAGTCGAAGCAGTTTTTGTGCCTCACTCTGTCTGTCGCCCTCAGTCCCTCTGTCTGCCTCCCGCCCTGCTCTGGCTGGTTGCCTCCCGCCCTGCTCTGGCTGGTTGCCTCCCGCCCTGCTCTGGCTGGTTGCCTCCCGCCCTGCTCTGGCTGGTTGCCTCCCGCCCTGCTCTGGCTGGTTGCCTCCCGCCCTGCTCTGGCTGGTTGCCTCCCGCCCTCTCTCTGTCTTCCTCCCTCTCTCCATGTCTCCCTCCCTCTCTCTGTCGCCTCACCCCAGCTTCCCAGGCACATACAGCGGCACCTGCATACTTTGCAGGTCTTTAAAAGACCATTTACTAGGAAACGTTATGCAATAGAAGAGGCATAGTGAGAACAAAGCTTTCAAAGGAATGCCTCTTAATTAGCAGCATTTATGTGCTAAGTGCCCGTTAATACCGGTGTCATCCCGCGACACACCCACGATTTGCAGGTGATACAGTACTGTGTCGGAACACACAGTTTGAAAAGCTCTGATGTAACAGATCCGGCCAATTATAGGCCGATCGCAAGACTAACGCTGCCTACAAAAATATTTGAGAAAATGGTTAATGTGGAACTTTCTACACACATTCTAGACAATAATGTCTTAGACCACAGCCAATTTGGCTTCTGTTCATGCCATAGTACAGAGATGACGTTGAATAAGACCACAGAGGAGATCAGCAGCTCTGATCCTCCTTGATCTGTCTACGGCATTTGATACTGTGGACCACAACCTACTGACACATCGACTGAGGAGGAAAGGCCTTGTCGCTTTTAACATCTTTTTTAGCAGATAGGTCGCAGACAGTGCAAATGGGCGATTTTAAATCATCACCTTTTACCTTTTACTCTTCCTTATGGGGTGCTGCAGGGCTCTTCCTTGAGCCCTACGCTTTTTAACATCTACGGGTCCAAATTAGCACCCTTGATCAGAAGTTTTAATCTAATGCCGACCTCGTACACTGACAATACTCAACTGGTCATCTCGACCATAGACAAGGATGTCGATCACTCTAATAAATTGCATGAGTGCATGGTCTCTGTCAGTACTTGGATGAGCAAGCATTGTTTAAAGCTTAACTCGAGAGAAACAGAGGTGGTGCTTTTTGGTAAGTTGGCTCCCCTTTGGTCACCAGCTTGGAGGCCAAGCACTTTGGGCCCCCTTCCTACCCCGATAGTGAAAGCGAAAAACCTGGGAGTCTGTAACGTGGGCTAGAAGTAGACTAGGACGAAAGAGGTGGTTTGTTTATCAAGTTCTATTTATTCGTACTTCTGACACCAAACGGAAATAAAGAATAGTCCACACGCTGTCTTTATCCCAGGGGGTTATGGGAATTGTAGTCCACTGTTTCTTTCACAGGTCGTGGAAGTGCGTAGGGGTATCGTCTGCTGGTCCGGGTCTTGTTGCGCTCCAAATAGCGGTAGGCCAAAAGAAGAAAAAGAGAAAAGAAAAAGAACCATCAGGAAGGGATTCTCCTTCCTTACTGTGGCGCGGGATTCAGGGGGAAAGTGAAGGAAAGTCACCACCGTCACCACTGTGTAGCGCTCTTTGCGGCCATAACGGTTTTCCTCACTCGTACCTCCCCCAGCCTTCCCCGGAACCCAGGCCCCTCCCGGCAATAGTCCGAGGCGCCCCCGTACCTTGTAAAGCCACGACCCTTCTCCTGGGCCGCGGCGGGCTTCAGCGTAGTGCCAGCTAGGGTCTGGCTGCCCTTCGCCTCGTTCGTCCGCGCTCTCGTCCTGCTGTGAAGGCTTTCCGGCAACGGCTGGCTCCGTCCTCTCCTCCGACGCGTTGTTCCACTGTCGCACCTCAAAGGTCGTTACCAACGCCTTCCTCCCAGGCAGGCCCGACGAACGACGGTCTTTCTCAGCGTCTTCCTTTTCAAGAAACCCTGTACCACGTGAGCTGATCAGCTGACCAGCCCCGGCAGAAGAGTTAAAGGGGCCGTACTCATTCTGTAAACCTAGAACAGAACAGTGAGGGGAAAAGCGCCCCGACTGGGCATCCACAGAGTCCATGTCCTCACAGGGTCATAATTAGGGCTCCCGGTTTTCCGTTTAATCGTTTTTTTACATATAAATACAGACGGAAAACAGTTTTTCCGTTGTCTGTATTTATATGTAAAAACGGCAAAATATTGAATTTTTGCTGTCTGGCATGCTCGAATCCGGAGTTATTTCCCCATGCCCCTCCTTCTGCTGGAAATTCTTTCCGGGGCACACACAGCCCCACCCGAGTGCTTCACAGGTCTTTTGAAAGACCATTTACTTGTAACGAGGCTTGATTGTTCTCAGGGGCGGGTTCTTAATAAGGGCGGGGGGGGGAGGGGGCTGCCCCCCTAACCCCATTTGCCTCCATTATTTGTGTAATTAAATAAGTGGCTCGCACCTGTTGCAGAAACAATCGTCCTGCATATTTCTGCCCCGGTCTGTGCGCGAGGGTCAGGCAGTGTCAGCACACAGGAAACATGCTCTTACTCCGCATGTGCCATGTCGCAGGTTTTTCAGAGCTGGAGTGACTTCAGCCCTGGTTTGAAACCTCGGTCAGAATGTAATGCCACTCCTTCTGCCTCACGTATCCCACCCTCGCTGACTGACTGCCTCTTGGGCACTTCAGGCTGCAGCCTGTGAATCCCATGAGTGTGTGTCAATCACCTTTCTTCCCAGCTTGTCACATCATTGCTGATCATTGGGTGCATCAGCAAGCCTCATTGATCCCACCCTACTGAGACGAGACGAGCTGGGAAAGGGGGCAGCAGCAGACGCAGAAGTTAGTGACGTACTTGCTGGAAAACGATCGATGAAAGTGAGATACGTAGAGAGAGCCGAGTAATGCCACTGCATGTTCAGCTCAGGTTCGTGCAGCAAGTTTGTCTCCAGTCCTCTGTGAAACGTGAGCAGTCTACAAAAACTGAAGTTTTTAGTCATCTTGGGTGTCGGGTTGTGTTTATTTCACCTGCAGTTAAAGGTGCCTTGGGTGGAGGGGGCGACTCGGTGAGACCTGGACAGAGTTGGAAGTGGGAAAAGAAAATTCAATGTCTTCTGAATTGCTTCTAGTTATTCATGTTTTTTAGGCAGCAGCACAACGTGGAATACAGAATTGCTTCTGTATCACTATCTAATTTTAATATGCATCACAGCAGTTTAGCATACAGTACGTGTCTTCAAAAGTGAATATGGGGGGGGGGGGATGGGGGGGGGGTTAGGGGGGATGAGTTTCAGTC